>NW_027668819.1:0-92315 GCF_964194185.1 Rhinolophus hipposideros | reverse complement strand
TAATCTGCATATAATGCTTTGAGGTAGGCACTGCTTATAATTCTATTTTATAGAGGAGGAAACCAAAGCAAAGGGAGATGAAGTAACTTGACCGAAGACACACATAAGTGCTAAAGCCAGTATAACAACTCAGGTAGCCTCCAAACCCAAGTAGAGGCATAGGATAATGAAACCTTCATTTAGGGTTTAGGGAGCAAATAAACATACCTATAGGGGTCAGGTGGGAAACGTAAAGGACAGAAGCAAGGGAGTTGTCACTGTGGTTACGAAACAGCACATGGCCAGACTGAACTGGCTAAGCTACTCACATTCACTGACTATGGCCAGGTAACAACAATCAGCTACTGTTGCCAGAAGTCAGATCTGGGTTTTTTTTGTGCAATATCTCATGGTTTTGTGGTGGTTACTGTTGTTGTCATCATTTTGTTTCTTTTGTATTCTTAAAGGTTAACAAATAATTGTCTTATTTCAAATATTCTTTGGGTACCAAAGAAAGTACTTCCGTCTGTGGAATGAGGCCTGTTTGTGATCACTTAATTTAAAGAAAGGGCTAAAGGAAAATTAAACTTATATTAGTATATCCAGGTACGAGAGATAAAGGCCTGAATGTCAGTGAAGTTTATTTCCCCGGCCATAGTCATAGACACATGCATCATCATGCAGTTTCTACCCAGGGAGCCTGTCTTTGCTTATAGAGTGGTCTCTTCATTCACCCTAGAATACGCTCACTTTTCCCATTACTACCATTTCTCATCTCATCAATCATTTAGTATCTCTCCACTCAACTGGCTCTCATCAATCACTCCTCATGTTGTCAACACTTACATTTTCTTCACTCTAAGACACAGTTTATCAAACTCAAATTTAAGACACAATACATGTTAGAACTAGTATGCTCTGCTAAAATAATTACAGTAATAATTTGAGTTGTTTTCCTCCAATGTAAAGTTATTAAATTAACTGTCCATCTCACATGCAATCACATCTTAGAATAGAGGAATTGTAGTATACTTTCAAATATATGTACAGGTTGTAGTCCCATGGTGATTATGCCTTTTATTTGATTATTCCCCTAAGTATCTGGATTTTCATACTCAGTTTACGCTTATTGTTTTGAATTTTGAATGTGGCAGTCAAAATTTCTGATGGAACTGAAATTGTTTTTATTTCTGTGACATTAAATGGGTAAACCATTCCATGTATAGAAAGTATGAGCTTTACTTCCTAGAAAAGAATAAGAAAGTCACAAGTTTATTAATAGAATTCCTCCATGTCAAAATTAATGAATTAATTAACTAATTATTTTCTGAATCCTCATTCTCCTGGGCTAGAAACAAGTTCGACCACAGGACTCACTGGTGTTCCTTCACCGCTTCCCCCCAGAGTTGAATGAAGGTTCTTGGCCTCTTACACCTTCTAGAACACTGCCTACTGCTAACATTTTTGCTGTCCAAGTCCAGAAGATAGGGAGGTCAAATAATTCTGAGCTAAGTTTGAAGATGGGGATTTCCACAAAGCAAGCCAGGATTTAAGTCTCCCAAGGACACCACACAGTTGTTTCCCTCGGTGATTCCCCCATTTTCCTACAGCCCTCTGTGGAAATAGCTAAGAAACTTTCTCAGAGCATTCTCCTCCAAGGTCCTTCATCAGGATCATCTGCTTTAGTTGTCTCTCCCACTTGTGGTAAATCTAAGTAGAAGCTACTGGACTCCCTTCTAGGAGCCTATTGTAAAAATCATAGAAACCTCTGGTTTGGCCAAGTTTTTTTTAAAAAATGAAATTTAGGGAAGACAAAGTTCTAGGTATAGATGAAAGCAGATGGAAAATATCTACACCTTTATTGAATCCAATAGAAAGGTATTAAGTGACTACTTTTTGCCAAGCACAGTTCTCGCTATCTGTTGCAGCAATAAACTAAAAAATGTTTTTGCCAGCATGAAGCTTAATTTTATAGTGAAGAGATTAAGAAAATATTTATTTATTCATTTAATAATATGTGCTTTGAGGAAAAGTAATAACAAATAAAGGAAGAGAAAGTAATGGAAGTAAAATATAGACTATCATGTCAGTGGAAGTCTGAAGAGATTGCATTGCATGGAAACCTGAATAAAATTATAGAAGAAGAGATGTAAATATACAGAAGAAAAAAGTCATTCCAGGCCAATGGAAAAAGCCACTGGCGAGGTCCTGAGTTTGGTATCCCCAGGCATCAGCAAGGAAGCCGGGCTAAAAGAAGAATATGGAAAGCAAGGAGATGGCACAGTTAGTTAGGGGCCTGATCTCCGGGAGACTTGTAAGTCAGAGAGAGAACTTTGAATGTCCTAAGTGTGATGGAAAGCCTGGGGCGGGGATATTAAGTTAAAAACTGTTGCTTTGTTTGTATACGTGTATGATTAAAGGTGGCCAAGAACAGAAAGACTTATTAGGCTCTTGCTGTATCCTAGTCATTATATAATGTAGCTCGGACAAGAAGAGGGAAAAGATTATGTGATGCTCATTGTATGTGGATCTATTTTCATGCTTTTGCAGTCCATTTAGTGAACCATTCCAATGAAGAAGCAACTATTTTTCCTGACATGAAAATTTTTTGAAATATCCTATTAAAAATGTATTCTCCCATTTTTTAAATCTTTTTGTTGTTGTTGTTGCTGTTGTTGCTGCTGTAGCGGTGGTTCTAAAACTCCTATTATTTTCATGTTGGACCTCTCATAATTATCTTCCAATTCTCATACAGTTCCACTCTTATTTTCTTTCTCTTTATATTTTTTGGTCTACTTTCAGAAATATTTCTTCAACTTTATATTTGAATCATCTTAATGATTTTTGATTCTTATTACATATATATATATATATATATATATATATATATATATATATATAACACATATCCATATATGTGTTATTATATAAAACAAAATTATACATTAACATATAAGTATAAAATAAATACACATAATTACTAAGAGTTCTTTGTTTTATAAATTTACCTTATTATAGCAGCCTATTCTTGTATGATAGAACAAACATCTTAGTGCTCTGAGGCTGTCAATATTTTTTGTTTCTTTTTATAATTTTAGTTTTTTCAGAATTGCGTTTTTGCTGCTGGTTTGTTACTTATCTTTCATATTAGAGATATTTTTCAGTTGTCTGTGACTTTTAGTTGTCTGCTGATATTTATGAGTTTGGACCTAAAAATCTGTTTGAAAGTTTGAGCCAATGTGTATGCTTTGTAGACTGTGTGTATAAGTGTAGGGTTATCTGGCTGCTTTGCTTACTTTATGCCTTTCTTTTTGGGTTAGTCAGTTTCCTGTGAGAGGGAATATCCAAACTTTTGTCTGGAGACTATCTGGCAGAAACATGAGGGGAGAGTACTGTAGGTCTCAGTGTTCAGCATGTAAACGCACATTCGGCTTCTCTATTTTCAGTATAATATTGCTCCATCAACTATACCTGTCGCCTTCTTACCAGAAACTCCCTATTTTACTCTTTTTACTCTTCTAATAGTTGGAGAACATAGTAGGAGAGACTATGTGGGAGTTTAACTGTTTCCTTCACAGACTCTCAACCAATACTCATTTTTTTTTTTCACCTTTATACCCATTCCCAGAAGTACCTGAAACTGAATCCCTGCCCTTTTCGGTGGGAGAAGGGGAATGTTCGGTATACATTATATACCTAATGGCTTTTTAGTTTTCCTCACTACTATTTAGGATCAGCTTCCTTGCATATGTTCACTTACCAGTTGTCTATCAACTTCATAGATCCCAATATTGTCTTTATCTCCTCTCCTTTCTCTTTTCCTCTGTGGGTTCATGCTATTTAAAACATTGTGTGTTCACCACCCACAATGGGATTTATAGATGTTGTAATACAGAATTATACACCTGAAATCTATGTAATTTCACTAACAATTGTCATCCCAATAAATTAAAAAAAAGAGAAAATATAATGTTTAAAACATCGTTTATTGTCATTTAGGGAATAAAGGTGTATGTGTCATCACTCTATTGTCTCTACCCAGAGTCCATTGCTATGAATTATCACAAATGCCATATAAAGGTAGAATACTGCCTATTTCACAGAGGTAAAAATTAAACTCACCATTTAAGTAGTTGTTTTATATTCTCAAGGTCAATAATTGGTAAAGTCAGAATTCTTATGCAGTTTAGGGTGACTCCGAATCAGTAGCTTTCACTGCTACCAGCTGCTGCTTCAGTGATCACCCTGCTTTTATAACAGACCGAATGCAAATGTATTGTCCATCTGCCAGGAACAGTTAGTGGCTTTTCCCAGTCCCACGTGTCCTGCACACACATCCTATTGACTTTGTCTTCTCACCCCTACAAGCACAGGAGTCTGCAAATCTCCACTTTCCAATTAGTCAAGTTAATGAAGCTCTTTAAAGAAATCCATAAAGCCTGCCTCCATGGCGCTGACATTTAGTAACTTCTGGATAATGGTCTCTGGGCCCCTCTCCATTAAAATATTGTATTATGTGTCCTGAAGTGCTGACTCTGAGACTTCTTCGGAATGGAATGAGGAGGGGTTCCCTTTGAGCCTTCCCAAACCCCAGAATAAATACAGAAATGACACGTTGCATAGTTAACCCCATGGAGAGGCTACACTTACTGTAGATGCCTCCTGTCACGAAATCTACAGCTACCCGAGTGAGGCAGAACAGCTGGAGGCGGGAACACAGGGGACAGAGACTGAGCCTGGAGCTGAGTCTTCTGAGAGCCAACATAAGCCTTTAAAAATAAATAAATAATAAACAAGTTGACTTCATACATTAAAAAAAAAAGATAGGCCATGAGCTGGACTCCTCAAAACCAAGAGCAAGGTAACCCCTTGGTGCCTCAGTTTTCTCTTTTGTGTGATAGGAATAATATCGCCCTGTCCTTTTTTATTTTTAATTAAAATTTATTGGGGTAACAATGATTAGTAAAATTATTAAGTTGGTGCACAAGTAATAGCGGTTTTTGCAACTGTTAACCTTTCAAGCCACAACTACTTTTGCACCAACCTAATACATAGGTTTCAAGTAGAAGGAGAACTGACTCTGCGTGGTGAACACACAATGTGATATATAGATGATGTATTACAGAATAATGTCTTATTCTTAATTCAGTCTTTTGGTAAAGGTTCAAATAAAAGCAGGATTGGGAATGTGTTACCCATATGGAAGAAATTAAATTCAAATTTGACACTGTGATGTTCATATTTAGTTTGGATAATACTGTTGGCAAGTCGAATCACATGTTTTTAATATTTTCGACAATTTGGAGGCATATTTTGTCCCCTTCTCAATATCCTTTTCTGTCACATACCCTACCCAAAATGTACAGCTTGAAACATGTTTTGATGCACAGTTGGAGATTTGCTTTGACTTTTCATTTCAATGGCTCATTTTTTTTATTTGCATTTCTCTGATAATTAGTGATGTTGAACATTTTTTCATATGTCTATTGGCCATCTGTATGTCCTCTTTGGAGAAATGTTTATTCAGGTCCTCTGCCCATTTTTTAATTGGATTGTTTGTTTTTTCTGTTGTTGAGTTGTATAAGTTCCTTACATATTTTGGATATTAGCCCCTTATCGGAGGTTTTATTTGCAAAAAAAATCTTCTCCCATTCATTTGGTTGCCTCTTTATTTTGTCGATGGTTTCTTTTGCTGTGCAGAAGTTTTTTAGTTTGATATAGTCCCATTCATTTATTGTAGCTTTTACTTCCCTTACCTTTGAAGTCAAATTCATAAAATCTTCTTTGAACCCAAGGTCCATAAATTTAGTACCTATGTTTTCTTCTATGTAGTTTATTGTTCCAGGTCTTATGTTTAGGTCTTTGATCCACTTTGGGTTAATTTTGGTACACTGTGACAGCAGTCTAGTTTCATTCTTTTGCACCTGGCTTTCCAATTCTCGCAGCGCCATTTATTTAAGGGGCTGTCTTTTCTCCATTGTATGTTTTTGGCTTCTTTGTCTAAAATTGTCTGTCCATATTTATGTAGGCTTATTCTGGGTTCTCAACTCTATTCCATTGGCCTGTGTGTTGTTTTTCTGCCAATACCATGCTGTTTTTATTATTGTTGCCCTGTAATACAAGCTGAAGTCACGGACTATAATATCTCCAGCATTATTCTTTCTTCTTAGGATTGTTTTGGCTATTTAGGGTCTTTTGTGGTTCCATACAAATCTGATGATTTTTTTTGTTGTTCTATTTCTTTAAAAAATGTCATTGTGATTTTGATGGGGATTGCATTAAATCTGTATATTGCATTGGGTAATATGGCCTCAGTGACTCATTTTGATCACTTATTTGTACTTACCTGTCTGGCTTGCACTGTATTCATGTAAATCTAACTACATAGTGTATTAAACATAAACTATTCTTGGGTAATTTTTGACCACATGTATGTTTTGCTTTCCCCTGCTAGATCAAAGCTATGTCAGTGAGTGCCATCTCCTGCCATTTAATAACTATGCTAATGTGACAAATTTCCATTTATTTCTTCATCTTAATACTTATTGGTAATATACAATGTAATGTGTCAGGCACTGGGTTAGGTACTGGAGTCACAAAGAAAACATTATTATAAACTGATATATTATCAAGGGGGGAAAGAGACTCTCAAATCCCTCTGCCTTCCACATCCTGTGATTCGACGTGCTACTGTGGGATTACAGATAAAGGTACCCCTGCCTGCAAGGAACATTCACCCTATAGAGTAGAGGCAGATAAATAAATTAACATCTGTCATATAATGTGATTTGTTGGAGGGAGTCTTTAAAGACCGATGGGAACAGCAGTATCTGTATGTGTTGATTTCCAGAAGTAAATTACTTCCAGCTAAGTGCTAAGTGTCAGTGTGGCTTTAAGCCAATCCCTCCCACACTTAGCAACTGTTGCGTAATACTATGGCCTTTAGAAATGTACACTGAAAAGTTAATTCCTTTACCCATCTCTTGTCACTAGCACAGTGGAACAAAGACATGGCTCAGGCTACATAAGCAGCACCTAGCACTTTGCCACTTTTGATGGCCCATGTGACTCCAAAACATCATGTTCTTTCTTGATCATTGGATGAGAACTTTACTCCTCACTTTTTCCATCTAGTTGAGTACCGCTTATGTACTAGAATTCAGATGGAGGGGAAACTGTCTTTATGTCCGAGGGCAAAGGAAACAGTTGCCTTTGCATGTCTACACCCTGTGAACATACCCTAAACATAATTGTCTTTATTCCACTAGAGTAGGAGCTACTCAAGGGCAGAATAATGTCTAACTCATCTTTGGTCATCCTCAACATCACCTAACCCAGTACTTAACGCATAGTTTGTACTTGATAACTATTTGTGTCCTGAAGACAAGTCTGCCACCTGTCATTTCCATAGAAAACTGACATTAAAATTCTACCAAAGAGCACCCTTCTCCTGGTTAAATGTAATCCATATTCTCACTGCATTATGACCTACATGCTTTGATCCCGAACTACTTTTGTGTTTTCATTCCTATTTCTCTTCCCATTCACTGCACTCCAACAATCTTGTGAGGTAGGTACATATAGTTTCCTAGTTTTATAAAGAAAGAAAATGAACCACACACACATATATGTGTGTGTGTGTGTGTGTGTGTGTGTGTGTGTATATTTGATTGTATTTATCTCTCTGAGCAGCAACAGAACAAAAACGTGCACTCTCATTTCCTGCCTTTCAGTCTAATGCACTTTCTACTACACTGTGACTTCCCTTGACTCTTCCCTTCATCTGTTCAAAACTTGTGCAGCATTTTGGAGTTACTTAAAATGCCTCTTAAATAATGAAGTCTTATGAAAGCACTAATTCATAGAGGCTACTCTACATTCTAAAATCAGTAATGATTATCTAGGTCACTGAAAATCACTATCCCTGATGCTTCCTCTATTTGCATTTATTTTTACACAAAGTTATTGTTAACTAACCTTCCATATGCTTACATTATTTCTCTCCACTTGAGCTCTCTAAGAACCGAAGGATGTCTCTGTATACAACTTAGCACATTGTTTGAATGTAGTAGGTGCTAGTCTGAGATTATTTCAAGTACCAATCGTCCACTTACAAGTGGTCTCTGAGACATGTTTAGAATTCTGAAGACTTATGATGGAGCAATATCCAAAGCAAGCATATACAATGGCATTAGGGAAGGGGAGTGAGGTACAGTGGAAAGCTCCAAACGCTACTGCTGTCAATATTCCACCTTCTTTATCAACAAATCTATTTTCAGCATCATAAACCTGTATGCCAGAAGTTAAGGAGAAAACATTTTCTGTTACTGTGGAATTCAGAAGTGATAATTAAATATAGCCTACACTTAGACTTTCAGAAGTCCCTCTTTATTTTGCTTCTGTTCTATTGTACTGAGCTACATGTGTAGTGACAATTAGAATGCCCGGACACTCCCCATTCTTGTATACAAATTATCAAAAATATACCTTAATTTAAAAGTGGTTTTCATTATAAAAGATTAATGTTCACTGTAGAAAATTTGAAAACAAAGAGAAGTCATAAGATTAAAATAAAAACTGACACACACTCACAACACCCAGAAGTAATCACTGTTGGCATTTGGTTGTACTATTTATACTAAGCACATGTATAAATCTTACGTTTCCTTTTTTAATGGGATCATAAAGTTTATACTACTGGGAAGCTAGCATGTTTCACTTAACAATATACCATGAACATTTTTCCATGTCATTAATTATTCTACAATTTTAATGGCTACATGAATACCTTTCTACGTATTGCAGAAGCATAATAAATCAATCCACTATTATTGGTTAGGGCTTATTTAATATTTTGGTTTGTTATTATAAACAATGCTGAAACTTTAACAGGTTTTATGACTTCTCTGGCCCTCAGTATTCTCATTTTAAAAACTGGAAATAATAATAGTACTTGTTTAGAGTGTTGTGTGAGAGATTAAATTAATTTATGGCATATCACAAGTGGTCAGAAATTATTAATCATCATTGTTATGCTGCCATAAACAACTTGCAGAAATTTTTAATACACATTTTTGTACACTCTGATTTATATTTTTATGCCTTTTGATATGTAATGAAAAACTCACTTTCCCCAAAAATATACCAATATATATATCCATCAGCAATGTGTGAAAATAAACATTTCTCTGCATATTCATTGACCTTGTTCTTCGAATTATTTAGTCTTTTTTGCCATGGTATATATAAAGCTATTTTAATTCACATTCTTCTGTGGATGAACATTCTTACACTAGTTTATACATCATTTCTAAGTCTTCTTCTATGAATTCCCAGTTATTGTCCTTTAACCTGTTTTTATTTATTTGTTTGTTTGTTTGTTTGTTTCAGGTATACAAAGAAACCTAATAGACATTTATACCCCTCACAAAGTGGTAACCCCCCACCCCAAGCTACTGCCCCTCTGACATCTTATATAACTGTTACAATACCATTGACTATCTTCCTTATGCTATACTCTATCTCCCAAGAATATATATACATATATATATACATATATGTATGCATATATATATATATACATATATGTATGCATATATATATATATTTAATTATAGGTGACATAAAATATGATTCTATTTCAGCTTCAGTTGTACACTGTATTGCTCATGAATCTACACAGTCTATGAAGTGATTCCCTTGATAAGTCCAGTGGTATCTATCCGAAGAAATCCAAAACACTAATTAAAAAAATACATATCACCCCTATGTTTATTGCAGTGCTATTCACAATAGTCAAGATATGAAAACAACAGAAATGCCCACTGATTGATGACTGGATAAAGAAATTGCGGTACATTTATACAATGGAGTATTACTTGGCCATAAAAAGAATGAAATCCTTTACACAGTTTTATAAAGAGCTTTCACCATTGTTTCTATTGAGTTGCAAAATATGTTTATACATTCAAGGTAACAACTTATTTTTTATGCATACATACCTTGTAATTTCATTTTTCTTTTTCAAATTCAATTATGTACGTCCTTTCACATCCATACAGGAGGTGGAAATTTTTATGTGATTATATTCATAAATCTCCTGTCCTTTGGAATCCAATTTATAAATTCCTTCACCAATTTAAGACTAGCATAGAAATTATATGTGTAAATGACAAATCCTAGAGATTTGGTGGTATAGATGTAAATACATTGGTGTCAAAAAATCTATAAAGAGAGCAATGGATTCATATCATCATCACCATCATCATCATCAAAATGAGAAAACTGAAACTTACACAGATGAATTGTCCAGTGTTAGCTAGCACTTAATATGATCTTGGACTCAAAATATGCTCGACAAATGTATATATTGTACTTTAAGTGGTAGAAAGTTATTACAAATATTTTCACACAGTGATAACTGTGTAAACAAACAGACTAAAGCTATGTAAAAATGGAGAAACCTTAACTAGCTATTGGAAGAGTTTGACATTAAGTTAGGATGCCTATCTTACCATAATGTCTAATTATCCCTAATTATCTGACTAGTAGTCTCACATTCCTACTACTCGTAAACTGTAGGTCTAGACCAGTACCATCCAATACAATAGCTACCAGCTACATGTGGCCATTAAAATATAAGTGTAAAAACTGACATTAAATAAAAGTAAAAATGTATTATCTCATTTGCAGTGACTACATTTCAAGTACTTAATTGCTCAACAGTCACATGTTGTTATCATAATGGGCAGTACAGATAGAGAAAATTTCCATTATCAGAGAATGTTTTTAGTGTCTTTCTAGATAATATGCTAATGAATATATTGGTGATTATGTCTGTATTGTTATGAGGTAAGTTGCATAAGATATATCTACACTTTCCACTTTCAACATGTAAGACTGTGGTTGATCAATCTACATTAGTCACAGGTTGTAACATTACAGAGCAGGGCACGGACTCAGTCATTGATAATAATTTGAGGTTGCATGATCAGCTTAGACGTAATAAAGCAGTTAAGAGTCTTTTTACAAATTTTACAAAACCTGGATTTAAATCAGTTACTCAACTTTGTACCACTTAGTACCACACAACCTTTGACAGTACTATGACAGTGTGTATGTGTGTGTGTGTGTAAAGGAGTTTAAGGCTGGGATATGGACAACGATGGTGAGAAAACAAAACATAAAACCCAGCCATAAGAGTACAATGATTAAGAGTACAATGATGACTTGTATTTAGGCTACATAGCTAATAACCGTCAATGACTTACAGAAAGGGTATTTGAAACATGAGTTCAATGTAGTTCAAGTCCAATAGACAGGCATTGTAAGTTAAGAAAAAAATATTATGTACCAGTATGTTTACTAATCTTTGTTAACAGTTACTTTATATTTTATTGAACTCTTTCCTTCTGGTTAAATACTGTTTTTCCTTAAGGATATCATTCATTGGATCTTTATCGCCATTTTAGGATTAATTTACTCTCTTAATCTTTGCTAGTGTTAAAATGCCTTAAGAGGATACATTATTGACTAATAATTGAGCTTAGTGTAAAATTCTAGATTGACAATTTTCTTCGTCTAGTATTTTAAAGATCAATCAATAGTCTGTATTATTAATAAAGAGAAGCCTATATTCCATCTATTTTATCATTGTTATTACTCTGAACTAATCTTGTCTTCTAATCCTTAAAATTGTCTCTGTATATTGCTTTGATGCTATTATGCATATGAGGTGTCTGGTGTAAATTTTAATTTTTTCCAGCTCAGGATTCAATGTGTTCCTTGTATATCAGGAGACATATATTTCTGCAATTTTGAGAAATTATTAGTCATTATTCAAATATGTAAGGAATTTTTATTGGACTTTTAGTGTTCCATAAATTCATTCATATATTCTTTTATTTCTTTGAATTACATTTTTAGCTATCTCTTAATTTTTATCATTTGGTTCAGTAAGTACCTGTATCATCACATGTGTGATCTATACTTTTTCATCAATTTAGCTTATTAATATTTTTTTAAATGTTTGGTCTAAAAGTTCTATTTAACTATTCTTAATATTTCCTGATTTTTTCATCATATTGTGTTCTTGCTTAAGTTTCTGTTTTATCTGTATATATTTGAACACTTTAAAATATCTCTTTCAGTTTATTAGTTCTACTTATATTATAAATTCTCCTTTTTGTAGCTGACTCTCCCTAATTTTGGATTATTTCATATTGCATTTGTAATTTTTGATTATGAAGTCATCTTATTTTATTGGTGTGTGTGTGTGTATGTATATGTGCACATGCGTCTATGTGTGTCTGTGTGTGAATCCTCTCTATCCTGAGTTACTAAAGGAAAGTTTTTCATTTGCTTCAGCTAAGAACCCTAAGTCTTCATCAGTTCTTGATCATTTTGCTAAATTTCTCAGCTTGTGATCTATGTATAGGATGATATATTTTATTATCTAAATAGGACACTTATAAAAGTGAATGGGAACATTGTAACAGTAATAAACCAGGGAACATTATAACAGGCATAACCCAGGATTTTCCTGTACTAACAAGGACACATGGTCATTTTATTCACTCACAATGAGAATACTGAGAATGGGATATTATAACTATGGGTCAAATTAGCACAGTGCAGATTTTATTCTTAGGTAACAAATCCTAGGGCAACAGAAAGTTCCCATCAAGGTCCTTTTTAGCTACTGAGGAGAGGGTTTCTAATCACATTTTGTGGATTAGACAATTTCTCGTCTGTAGACAAGTTTTCTTTAGGTTTTTATCCAACTAGTCCAGTTCTTGTAGTCTGCACTGGTTATACTATCTGAGCTTTGCAGTCCTGGCTTCCAGTTCTTAAAAGGCTTATGTCTAGTTCTAATCTGCAAATTAATGACTCTACTTCAAATTCAACACATGTTCACTATTCCGGGGCATTGTTCTGATTTAATTTAAATTCAAGCTATATTTTAATTTTTAAAACTATTTGTTATTCACCATATGTTTGTTGGGACTAGAAGTAGAGCTTTTTCTATATTATTTCACTGTATTTGTGAGTAAAATTTTAGATAAATCATTTTAATGTTGTTTAAAAGAACATAAGACGACTATAGGTATCATTATAATTCTTTTTGTTTATATTTATGTTTATTTATCTCTTCCTCAAAGCACTCTAATAATTCTGTAATTTCTTTATTTGTTTACTGGCTGTATCCTTTACGTTCTTCCTCTTTCTTTTTTGATCTATGGTTTCCCTAAATACAGTACCAGTTCCAATACAAATAGATTATGCACATGAATGTAGTATTAGGATACTGCTAACCCTCTGAAAGAGAGGATAGCCTGTATCAACAGTTAGCACAACAAGCTCTACAGGCCAAATGCAGCTCACTGACTCATTTTGAGCTGGCAAGCTAATAGTGATTTAAGAGCTTCAAATGATTGTTAAAAAGTCAATGGAATACATACATATATATGAATATAATATGAAATTCAAATTTTGTTGCCCTTTTATAAAGTTTTATTGAACTTCGCTACACTCTTTCATTGATTATACTGTCCACAGCTGCCTTTATATTACAAGGGCAGAGTTGAGTTTTTATAGCAAATACGGTATGAATCACAAGCCTAAAATGTTAACTATCTTGCACCTCCGGTCTATATAATTAAATGAACAAAGTAATGACATATTCTTTTCAATCTAGAATATCTGTGATTAACAACAATGGGTAAATTTTAACTGAATTAATGGAGCAAAGACAAGTTGATGTGACACTGTGCTTTAGAGATGGAAGAGAAGTGGCATGAGTGGTATTTTGTAACTTATCATAAGTTTTGATACTACCAAAGGCAAAAATAAAAATGGGAAATGACACATAATGAAAGGGAAGGAATAGTAGAAATGTTTGTGTATATTTCTAAAGCAGTTTTCTAATAAGTATCGATATTTTAGAGCACAGGTATAAATAACAAATAAGACCAGCATTGGAAAAAACAGAAAATTCATCATGCAAAATCTTGATGTTTTGAATCTTGAAGTACAAAGAGATAAAAAAAATGACTGCATTAAATATAGATCAACACGAATCATACCAAGAGAAATAAAAACCATATGCTGCTCTTCTGGGAAAATGCTCACAGCAGCAAAACAGAGAGAAAAAAAATAAAAATAAACCTGATATTAGCAAAGGAGACTGAAGGTTTCCTCTCCTGAGAGCCACATGAGTTTCAATTAACATATGACGGGGACTGATGTACTAGGAAAACAACTGGTTGCCACAAAGAAAAAAATTCAAGTATGACATAAAACTAAAACATATCCCTATATAAATAGACACACTTTCTTCTATATTTGCCATTTAGTAGGAGGCAATATAGGAGTACAAACCTTTTTTAAATAATGAATCTGTAATTGCTCAGGTAGTCTTTGGAACAAAATTTTAAGTTCTGAAGAACTAAGCCAAATTAAAAACATATTTTTGTTTATGTTCTCTTAAATTCACAAAGATATGTCTTAAGTAATTATGTTTCAAATCCTGAAGAACTGTACTTGTCTATAGCAGTATGGAATTTGAGAAGAAAACTACTTTATTAACAAATATTCAGTAAGTGTCCAATGAGAATTTGTATCATAATTGGATTCATAGTGCCAGGGCTGGGCTGAAGGGAGTGAAGGAACTTGTAGGGAGTGATCGCTATATTATGGGCATTGCACTGAATGATTTACATGGATTATTTAATTTAATATTCACAAGACATTGACAAGTCACTCTGCTTTATATGTGAGGAAACTGAGACTCACAGAAAATAAATTATGTATATATGCTATCTGCTTAGTGGAAAGTGGTAGAGCTGACTTAGAATCTGTACGTCTGTCTAAATCTAACGCACACTCTTCTCAGGATACTGCTCTGTTTATATTTATGCCCGGATCATCCCAGGACAAGATATAACCAGTAAAACACAGCTGAAAGATAAAAAGCATGGGCTTTGGATTCAGACTGGGATTTACTGTTCAAGCTAGATAATACAAATCCACACTGAAAAATTATTTAACCCCTTGAAGTTCTGTTTCTTCATCTGTGAAATGGGTATAATGTTATCTATTACATGGAATTGTTGTAAAGGCCAAATAAGCTAATGTAGTCAAGACAGTGTCCACTACATGACAACTGTTGTCATGATCAGTGCAACTCTGTCACCATCACTCTGTCACCATGGTTTCTATGAAGCTCCCCATTCTTTCTCCAGGTAGACTGACCCTCCTTATCAAGTGAACTTTATCATTATCTCAGCTTTTATCATACTGACCTTTAATATCTGTACCCAGCAAAACACGTAACATTCTAGCAGATCATAACTCATTATTGCAATGGTAACAAATATTTCATTTTATAATTAGTTTGTTCACTCATTCAACAATAACAGATTGAGTTACAGCTCTGAAAGTGTTTCCTTTTTTTTTTTTTCATAAAAGCACAGACAGTGTATAACTAACAACAACAACAAAATCAGGCAATGATAAATATAAGGAAAAACAAAATAAGGGTAAAGGGATGAAGAGAAGATGTTTCAGATAGGCCACTTAAAGACTGTTGAGAAAAGACTTAAATGAAGGGAAAGACTTAGCCAAGCCTTTGTTCAGGAAAAGACTACAGCAGGCAGAGAGGACAGCAGATATAAAACTTCCTGCGAGTCTCAAGCGTACCGAGCTAGAGAGAAGAAACCAGGAGACAAAATGCAGAAGACAGTAGAGTTCAAATTTAAAGTTTGGACTGTAATATAAATGTTATGGGAAACCATTGGAGAGGTCTGAGTAGTGAGGAACATGATTTAATTTCTGTTTTTAAAAGATCTCTCTGGCTGTTCTTCAGGGGAGAAGGGGAAGAAAGAGGCGAGTAGTGCCGCAGCATTGCTTGCTTTCATCACGGACAGATGGAACTGTGGCCTGGACTAGGAACTAAAGGATGGTGAGAAGAGCTGTGATCTGGAAAATATTTCGCAGCTGGAGATAATATGACTTTCTGCTGGATTAGATATGGAATTTCAAACTTATTCTACATTTCTTTGTACAACAAAATAGTGACCACATAGTTTGCATATACAACAAATGAGAAATTTATGAAAGCAACACATACCTGACTATGACTAAATAAAAGTCTATGAAAAATAAGCTGTTTTTATTAAAGCCAGAACCTGTGACAGATGAGGAACAACAACACATACTGCTTATAAATAGGTGAAGTGCTATTAAAGTGCTAAACATTTATCAATTAAGTGCAAGAAGGGCATTATTAGCGAGACGCATTGAAGGGTGTTTAGTCACCGTCTCCTATGTCCGCCAACACTAATGAGCCCATTGCCTGCTATTCGTTGATGTGATCACTGAACATTTCCTCTATCTTCTATAAAGGGCTACACTAAGGCCATTTCAGAGCTCTTTGTTTCTTCCAACCAGATTGCCCTGCAGCCTAAGTACTTCCTAAAAATTAACTGAAAAATCCACCCGCTAACCAGAGTGTTTATTTTTTTTTTCGGTGTATGCCACATACTTTTTTAATAATTGGCTAAAGGGATTACATAAAATAGATGTTCGAAGAATCATTTTTAAGAAATTAATTAAATAAGAAAGATGGAAGATGATCCTGTGATGCCGGTGAAGCCCACTTCCCTTCCTCGGAGACTGCGGCTGGCTGGGATCCCGGCATGTTGGGGTGGTCAGTGTGTTCACACATGTTAGTCTGGCAGAGGAGACAGGGCTGTAATAGACAGCACGCCTGTTATCCTCGGGTCCCAAGCCATTGATGGATCCTTTTCATACCTTTCCATATGCCTGTTCTGATCCATTTGTTGTAGCCGTGGTTCATCCCAGGTGATCCGTTTGATCACTTCAGGTCACCACTGTATCTCCCCGCAGTGGTTAGTTGGGGGTTGACAGAGTGTCTTGAAATGTATCCTACACCCAGACCTCTGTAAAGTGGTCCAAAGGTTTCCATGGCAGGGTGGAAAGAGAAGTCAGGGGGAAAGGATTGGTGTCTTCTTGCAGAATTTGGAGTTCCCAGACATCTGAAGTGTCCCTCTGGTTTTATGGATTCTGCCTCTTAAAAAGATAATCTCTAAGTCCCAAAAGTAGAAGAATCAATGCATACCTTTCCCCCCCATCATCCAATTGCTCCTTCAAACCTAGACACCCCAAGGACAGGGCCTTGCAGGTGGTCTGACCTGATGGTCATGGACTGTGAACCTGCCCAGATCAAAGCCTGGCTAGTAGGATGACCACCTTTCTCTCCATGGCCCTCTCCCACTCCTCACGGAGTGCACCGTCTTGCCTATAATCACGGGCCCCCAAGAGACTATATTTTTCCAAACAGGACTCTTTCCTTTCTCCAAATACAGTGCTTTGTCAGAAGCAGTACATGGAATGAGAACTTTGGAGTTAGCCATCCTAAAAAAAATTATTTATTTAAGTGACTTAACTCCTGTGATGACGGATTTCCTCATTTCTTAGAAAAAGAATATCATTATTTTTGACTTCATGGTGCTCTTGTAAACCCCTCACACATCTAACCCACTTACTTACATAGTGCTCAGCACATTATGGATGTTATCTTATTTTTCTGTATAAAAAGTGATTCAGTATACTTTTCCTAAGAACACTATGTGATTTTCATGACATCATCATATTCTTCTGTATGTATTGGTAGTGAACAAATGAAAAACAACCCTTGGGAACTTTGAGGAAATAGCTGATAACAACATTTATATATTCAGGAAACATGCCTAAGAAATTTAAGGACAAGAATATATTTACACTAATGTTTCTCCTTTTCATGATGAACTTTAATAAAGAAGCTCTAGCTTATTCATATTTGAATGTACTCAAAACTTACTCATAATGCACACTTTAAATATCCTTCAAGGATTATAAGAGGGAATGAATAAATGATTTTTTTAAACAGAACTACAGGTCCTAAAGGGTAGGTAGAGTATTTTATCAGTAAATTAGAATTAGGGAATACATTTTATTTTATTCCAATTATTTTTCATTGAGTTATAATTGACATATAACACTACATTAGTTTCAGGTGTACAAAATAATGATTCTATATCTGTATGTATTGTGAAATGATCACAACAATACTTCTAGTTAATATCCATCATCATACATAGTTACAAAATGTATTTTTTGTCATGACTTTTAATATTTACTCTCCTAGCATCTTTTAAATATGCAATGCAGCATTCTCAACCATAATCACAATGCTACATTATATCCCCATGCCTTAATTTAAAAATGCAAGTTTGTATCTTTTGATTCCCTTCACCCATTTTGCCTACCAAACCCCTGGTCCTGAGCCCCTGGCAACCACCATTTTGTTCTCTGTATCTATGAATTGTTTTTGTTTGTTTGGTTTTATTTCTACATTCCACATATAAGTGAGATCATATGGTATTTGTCTTTCTCTGATTTATTTCACTTAGCATAATAAGATCAAAGGTCCATCCATGTTGTTGCAAATGGCAAGATTTCATTATTCTTTATGGTTTAATGATATTTGTGTGAGATGATATTCCCGTATACACATGTACACACACACCAACACACTATGTGTGTTGGTGTGTGTGTGTGTGTGTGTGTGTGTATATCTCACATTTTCTTTATTCATTCATCCATAGTGCACGTATTTTAAAACTGTTTTTTGAAAGTGTTCACTGACACAAATTGAAGCTCTCAAAAGATTCCTTGCCTAATGCTGAATGAGTGAGATACCCCAGAAATCTTTACAAATCATCTGCTGATTACCTTTGTGGTCATTGACAAGAGATAGCAATTAAACTGATTATTAAAATGTGCCTGAAATATGTTTTTAAATGTCTGTTTTGGAAGATTCAATATCTTGAGATTATCATGTAAAGGGATATAAGTTAGACAGAAAAAAGTCTAAAACCATATGATGTCACTCATGTGGGATACAGAACTGAAAGCAAACAAATCAGATAAACAAATATCAAAACCTCACAGACACAGACAACAGTTTAGTGGTTACCAGAGGGTAAGGGGGTGGGGGGTGGTAGGTGAGGGTAAAGGGGATCAAATATATGGTGATGGAAGGAGAACTGACTCTGGGTGGTGAACACACAATGGGATTTACAGATGATGTATTGCAGAATTGAACATTTGAACCCTCATTTCACTAATCAATGTTACCCCAATAAGTTTAATAAACCTAGAATTAGAAGAAATAAGAACATTAAAAAAAAAACACTACTGTAGTAGTTTGATATACTGTAATTTTAAAAACTCTGCTTGCCTTTTACCCAATGTTATTCACAATACACTGCACTAAACATTGTATAATTCTACCATAGCTGTAGGATGACACAGGGAAGAGGTGAATCATTCAGATTTCCTGCACTCGAAAGAGGGTGATGGCCTCTTTCTAGTGGTGATGGCCACACACAACTGGTCAAAACCAGTCACAGTCCAGCAGAGTGGCTCAGATGACAACAAGAGGTGAATGCCTGTGGCTACACTAAGAATATTTATCTAAGGAAACAAAAGTATTTCTGCTGAACCGAAAATATGTTTGTACAAATAAGAAAAAAAGCGTATTTTCCTAAGGAACATTTTAATATATTATATTTTTTCACTTCCTCAATAGCTATGTGCAGGAAAATATTTCAGAATCCAGTGACAGCACACTGTCTGTATGTGCACACATGCCCAAATTTCAGCTTTCCCACACATACCTCAGATACAACAAGGGTACACATTGCATTACTAAAGTATATACCCTGTGCCCTTGTATTCCCTACCCAGGTGAGATCACTGTCAGATTTAGAATTGGATGAAGAGTCAAACCTCAGAGACTAGTGGGTGGGAAAGAGAAAGCAACCTCAGGTTAGTCCTGGAATACAGTCGGTACAAGGGCATGGCTGAATGTGAACGGCTACAAGGTAGGCTAATGCAAGACTCTCTCTTGCTTCTCCATGCCTTGGCCTGAAAATGAAGAATCTCCATGTCCTAGATGTGAATGGCACTGCTCTGAGGTGTGCCTTTTTTGTATAGTATATACAAAGAACTGACAATTAAGTTCATGAATTGGCCACCATGCACTTACACTGGCAGCACTGTACAAACAACTCGGTAAGGTTTCATAACCTTGGTATATCAGTGTCTCACAGCTGTGTTCATGTTGACGTGTAGTGGTGTGTTGCTGAGTGGCGTTCATTATTGTTGTTGCATGTTTTTGTGTGCCATCATGAGAACGTCTGAGCTTGAATTAAAGAAACAAACAAACATTAAATTTCTTGTTAAACTTGGCAAGAGTGGAAGTGAAATCAGGGACATGTTAGTCCAAGTTTATAGGGATAATGCCATGAAGAAAACGGAAGTGTACAAACATATTAAACATTCTTCTGAGGGGAGAAAACTTGTTACTGATGAACAGAGTTCAGGGGAGAAGGAATGAGCTGAACTGACGAAAATATTGCAAAAATTTGTCAAATTGTGCGTCAAAACCATTGGCTAACTGTGAGAAGCACAGCAGACCAAGTAAACATTGATAGAGAAACAGTTAGGAAAATCTTATCTGAAAATCTTGGCACAAGAAAGGTGTGTGCAAAAATGGTCCCAAAGGAGCTCTTGTGTCACAACAATACACCAGCTCACACAGCACTGTCTGTGAGGGAGGTTTTAGCCAGTTAACAAATAACTGTATTGGAACACCCTCCTTACTCACCTCATCTGGCCCCCAAAGATAAAAGCAATATTGAAAGGAAGGCATTTTGATGACATTCAGGACATCAAGGGTAATACGACGACAGCTCTGATGGCCATTCCAGAAAAAGAGTTCCAAAATTGCTTTGAAGGATGGACTAGGTGCTGGCATCAATGCATAGCTTCCCAAGGGGAGTAATTCAAAGGTGACGATAGTGATATTCAGCAATGAGATGTGTAGCATTTTTTCTAAGATTTTCTAGAATTCAGTTTTCACCAACTGAATTGTCTGACCTTGTACAACTTGAACATCCAGACATGACAGACGTCCCCGTGAAAAAGCATAAGACATTTACACCCTTACAACTGATGTCCCAGTAAAACAAAAAAATAAATAAATAAATAAAATAAAACAAAACAAAAACAACTACACCCAGATACAAATACAGCATTGTTTTACAGCATACAGAATACAATCAATAATACTGTAGCAACTATGTATAGTGCCAGGTACAACTACAGTAATCAGAGGGATCATTTCTTAAATTATATAGATGTCTAACAACTATGTTGCACACGTGAAACTAATATAACATGATACTGAATGTCAAATGTGATTGAAAATACTTTAAAAAACATTATTTATAAATAAAATGTAGGTAGTCCAGTAATCCAAGATTGATCAATAGACACAGTTCTGTATTTGAGAAATCTTATACACTAATGAGAATACCCATGGTCTCTGACCTTATGGTTTATCCGGCAAGACACGGCTGAAAAGCATTGTATACGGGTATGTGTTTCTTCTGAATTTCTTTCCTTTTCTATTTCCATTTCTATTTATGTAACTCAGTTAATTATTTTGTCACACGGAATGTTAAAACTACACAGGGATTTAGATAATTAAGTTTTAATTACTTAATTTAACATGTGAAGAACTTGATATCCAGAAAGATTAAGATGCTCATGGTGACAGAGCACCTAAACAGAAAAAGGGAAGCAAATTCCAAGTTGCCTGATGGTTGGTATTGTGTTCAGTATGTATCTTTATTAGTCATTTTAAGGGGAAATTTTTATTTATTTATTAATTGCATCTCAAGTTAAACAACTATTTTGGGATTTGCTTGTCATGCCTTTTGTCTTCCCTCTTCACTTTATGTTTCGAACTGCTATTGCTGTGATCATTTTAAAACAGAAATAACAGAAATGGGATCATGCAAATCTCTTGCATGGAATAGTAACAAGTTTCTGTTCTAGAGGTAATGTGTAAAAAGTATACACATTTTAAGAAAGAAAAAAATGCATTAAAATTGTAATACTCAATATATACTGATAACAAAAGATGAATACAAGTAATATGTATACATTTTTGGCACCCCTGGTATTCATTCTTTCAAAATATACCTATATACGTATACCTATAACGTATAAAAAGATGCTGGCTATACACTAATGAGAATACACATGGTCTCTGAGCCTTATGGTGCATCCGGCAAAACATGGCTGAAAAGCAAAACAAATAAATATGCAAATAAATATGCAATTTTAAATTGTGCTTTGTGATAATAATGTTGCAGGAGAGAGAGACAAAGTAATTTGTTTAACGAGTTCACTAAAGAGACAAAGTCATTCAGGTGAGAGGGACAGTATCTGGAGCGTAGGGGACAGTGCTTATACACTCGTGAGCTATCAGCTCCAACATCGTATTAAGTGACACCTTTCCACCCCTCCAGCCTCATCTCTATCCTTTCTCCTGCTCCACAAAACCTTCACGCACCCCTTTTTGAAGTTCAGTTCTCTGTCCTGTACTACATATATCAGTTTTTCTTGTAAATCATATCATATAATGCACCGAGAGTTCTTACAATTCAAAGGAAACCTAAACTAAAACCTTCTGCAACAATTACGTAATTAAAAATAACTTTTTTCTCAATTGTGTAACACAGGCAGCTTACAAATTATACATTATAAAAAGCAGGAGCAACTTGGATTCATGCTATTTTCACACTGTTTTTGTTCCCATTCAGGAAAACCTTATCTCCTCTCTTGCCCTCTGATTTGTACCTTTATGCTTTTTCCCTTTTTGTCTTTTTCCAGATTTCTCTGTCTCAAAAATCATATGATGCTTCCTTATTCTTCTGTCATGAACACATTTTAAAATCCTGTGTCTTTTCCAGAAGAGTAACTTTGATGATTTGAAAAAGAGAGAGGACATCACAGTGACCATCACTGGTTTTCATTTTTTGCTCCAACGCCAGATGGAGAATAGTGTCCTGAGTAGTATAGGGAAGCTGCACTATTGCAAAATGAGGTTGTCCTGTCCAAGACCCATGTCAACTAGTGACATGACCCTGAGCAAATTCAATCATGTTTTTCACCATCTTGAGGGTGGTTTTCCTAAGCTTCCAGAGTTGAAGAAGGTTGAGGTGTTGATGTAGATAACCTTGGGTCAGGAAGCATTTTCCTGATTGATGCTCGTACACTGAATTCCATCTCCAGGACCAGTCCTTTTGGCACTCAGCTGAAGTGACAAACATGAGGTAACAAAGTTGTCATTATATGAATTTCTATTATCAGACATATTCTCTGAACCATGACGGCACTACTGAAATGAAGAGGGTTCTGCTTATCAGGGCATTTGATTTCTAATGGCAGCTGTCAGAGGGCTCTGCTAGGGCCCAGATTTTAGACAGCAAAGTTGGAGAACACCGTCCACATTCCTTGTTTGCATCCAATTTTTTTGTTGCTTTTCCCCCCTTGATTTTAACTAGAAATAAAGAATTCTAAATTGTATTTCATGATTCAGAGAAGATAGAAAAAGAGTTCAATTATTCTAAGTTTATCATTTGTACCAACTGGATTAACTGTCATATTCTACACTACAAAAGCTCAAAGCAGAGGTTTTAGTCTATTTTGCAATCTTTAGTAGATTCTACCCAAGCAAATTAACATCAGGTCAGAGAAATCTGTTGCATCATGGATAGCCTGGCTTCTTAAATTCCTCAGCATTTAACAAAGCTCAAGGTCTGTTTATATATCTTTGTGACTAAAAATTTGAGATCTGATATTAGACTTCTTAGAGAATTACATAGCTGGAAGAAACTTCACAAAGATGCAATGGTAGACAGCAACAACAAGGATATATATCACATATATGATATATATATATGCATATATGTATGCATATATATACATATGTTATATATACATTTGTATATATATACATATGTATATATATATACACACACACACACACACACACACATATGTATGTATACATGTGGTATTTGTGATCCTGAAGCTTATAATCTAGGAAGAATCAAATATAAATAAACATACACAAATGTATATACAGTTAAACACTGAATTAATTGATCTGAAGAAAAATATCTGGTGCTAGGTAGGAGGATAATATGGAAATGTAATTTAGTTTAGACTTTTAGAGAAGTCTTTGCAGGTGAATAATCATCTCATTTAATCTTAGTAACTTTGTCCAATGGCTTAAAATCATGCCCATTTTATAGTTAAGGAAAGATGGTCAAGAAAGGCTTGAGAAAATATAATTAGCAAATCGCTTTAATAACTGATTATCAATCTAAGATCTTTCCTGGATCCCTAAACCTACTGCTTCTGCAATCTACATGAATTCCACTTCCGCACTGAGTCATCCAGTCTAGGCTACAGTTCCCAGGTATTCAAGCAAACACCAAGCTAGTGAGCTAGGTGTTGCTCTAGAGATATTTTGTAGACATGATTAAAGTCCATAATCAGTGGATTTTAGCTAAGAAAGAGTATCCCAGATAATCTTGGAGGTCCTTATTCAATCAACTAAAAAGGCCTTAAAAGTAGAACAGGCCTTGAAAGAGGAAGACATTCCACTATGGACAGCAGTTTCAGCTCATGCCCTAGAGTTCCAGCTAGCCCTTCTGGATAGCCTGTTCTAGGGAGTTCAGGTTTGCCTAGCAAGCCTCTATAGTCACATATACCACTTCCTTGCAACAATTCTCTCAATATGTATCTCTTACTGGTTCGTCTCTTGTTGAAGTCTGACTGATTCAGTTAGATTTCTACCTGATACAAAGAATACGTAGATAGCTTTTCAAGTATCAGTGAGATATGTTAAAAAGAAGTGCTGAAATCAATATTTAAACAATGTTTAAGAATAATTTTAAAAAATTATTTTTAAAATTAAAAATTGTCATAATTTGTTTATTTTTCAAAGACAGTTTTCTAAATTCCCACGGCACCAAGCTAAAGAAAGGAGTAAAACAAGGGATATAAATTTCTCTCATGGTCTTGGGGAAAAGCATTGAACTATAACAGAGATGACTTGCTTTTAGGTCACAGCCCTGCTCCTTCTCAGTTTGTGATCTCAGATAGGACACAGAGCTTTTGTGAACTTCACCTTTCTCAATGTCACATAAAGCTCATGATTGCTGTCTTGGGCTTGCTGTGAGCATTAACTGAGATTATGGATGTGAAAGCGTTTTGCTTAACATTAATGCTTTTAACAAAATAATGAGTAGAGCAACATGGCAGATTCAATTCTGATTATGTGTCATATGCTTAATTTGTAGCAATGCCTCAGTAGCTTTGCACAGATAGGAACAGATAGATGCTTTCTTCTTCTTATGATTTACATGGATGCAGACCGTAGGCAACAGAACAATGTTGGTATACATGTCAAAGCACAGTAGGAGATAGAAGAAAAAAAAGTTATAATCAAGTTACACAATCTATTCAGTAATCTTTCTGGCTGAAACATGTCGACTGATATTTCCTGGAATTTCAGGCACTTCATTATTGAGATCATTAGAAAGTACATCTGCTTCAAGTGGGCACTGCTTACAGAAATTTAGTAATAAGAAACAAACACACACAAACACATACAACACACTTATATACACAGATTATTATGAATCATTTTTAAATTTCTCCTTGTCACTATTTTATTAGCTACATAAAGAATATTTTAGATATATTTTTGCCCTGATACTGAGAAACTATTTGTATTGAGGTTTTATTTTATTTTCTGTTCAGGAAAACAAAGAGTTAAGTAAGAGGGGCAATGGACTGTTTTAGACCAGCGATGTTTCTAGGGCTTTCCTCTCATTTCATCCCGATAATAAAAGAAAAAGGAAAAAAAAAAAAGATGTAGAGATGTTACACATGATTTTCAAAAATTATTGTTACATAGTTAATAGCTGAAACTTTTAAAAGGTCTTAAAACCAAGGAACAAGCACAAGAAAATAGTCTCTCCTATACCATGTCTTTTGTTCATGTAATGATTTTATATTCATTCATCTCAATAGCTACATAAGTAAGTAAACAAAAAATCGCAGATGCTTTTTTTTAATGAGAAAAAAGAGAAGGGGAACAATACATATCATGTTCTTTACTCTCATTATTTTATTCAGTTTTTATTAATCCTGAAGCAATGTAGAAGTGGCTTGCCCAAGGTCAAGCTTAACAAAAGATCTTCTATTCCAGATTCAAAAGTCTTTCATCCAAAGAACTTTATTACCTAAAACATTTTAGTGAAAATACTATAGAGCTTAATATAAAAATAAACTCTTCCAAGATGGAGAGGCAAAGGCTTCAGGGCCAGTCTTGGTGACAGGAAGAGTGAAAAATTTCTTGTTTTGAGAGTGTTGTAAAATGGCATTTTGTCTCACTTAACATTTTAACTATGTTTTCCTAAATTAAATTGTTAAAACTATACTTATACTCATATCTCATTTCTTTTCTATCTTGGATTTGTTAATTTTTTAAAATTTATTTTCCTGTTAACATTTGTTATTTCTGACTGCAAAATCAACTGAAGCGATGTTTCAAAAAAATCTACAATGTAAAATATTTGTTTCTAACAGGTCAGGGACAAGATAAAGCCATTTGTTACCACTGTTATTGTTCAACACTGTTCCGAGTCCTGACTGATACAACCAGACTAGAAAAAAAGCAAGATAGATTCAAAGGGAAGAATAAACAATAACTCTCTGAAGATATGTGGTCATCTATAATAAAACAATTATTAGAAATCAAAAAAATTCAGAAAGGTGCCAGATACAAGACTGAACTGATTTACTAGTTTCTTTTGACCAGTAAACTCAAGGTAAAAACAAACAAACAAACAAACAAACAAACAAACGAATGCAATCATTTACCTTAGCAACAAAATTATAATGTACCTAGAAATTAATCTAATAAAACTGTGCGGGGAAATTGATGAAACACTATAAAGAACATAACACAAAATGCAAATACACTAAGAATGACATCACAACAAATATACTAACTTACTATTATGAACATTTCAGTTATCCTCATATTAATTGATCATTTCAAAATAATTTTAATAAAAATACAAGACAGTTTTGAAAAATGTAAGTTAATTCTAAAATTTATATGGGAAAATAATAGTGTCCCCACAGCAAGACAATTTAATAAAGAATAATCATGGGAAGTCTCATTTACCAGCTACAACCATAGTGAATTAAACAATATCATACAATTAAAGCAAAAGAAAAATAAACCAGTGGGTCAGAACACAGGTCCAACAAGTTCCCTATGTTATGTTTTGGTATTTAGTTCATAATGGAAATGCATACACATTTTCAGAGATGTTTAATTATAAGGTGCCACATGGGTACTGGACTTGTTGGGGGAATCACTTCATAGATTGTGTAGATGCCTGACCACTGTGCTGTACAAAATAGTATGTCTTAAAGGTGTTATCAGGAAGGCAGGAAGGTTAGGGCAGACTGAAGTTCCCAGTGCCAGAGAGCATTTCAATAACAGGGTTGAGAGGATTCAGGAAATCTTCAGGATCATACTGCAGCATGCCTTAAGGTGATATACTTAGGTGAATATTACAAATCTGTTGTCATCCTCAGATCATACAATGCAGCATTTCTAATTTATGTTATCCAAATCTCTGTTTGTTTTATGTGTATCAGTATTTGTGTATTCTATTCTACTCAACACAATTATAAGCCCTTCAAGGACAGAGACGAAAGACTTTGTTATTTTTGAGAGGTGCACAACCTATTATCACCGTGTGTGAAGTAATTGCCTTGTGTGAAGAGAAGAACTCTAGATTTGACATTAGTAAACCATGTGTTCAGCCTCCAGCTTGACTCTTACTACCACTATTACTTTAGGCATGGTACTTTCTCTGAAACTCTATATATAGCATTTAAAAATCTGAATATGTATTAAAAGTTACTAAGGAGGTAGGCTTTTGGTCATGTCGGGATATGTGGGGGCTATTTAGGGTGGGGAAAGTATGAGTCAAATATTAAAGCAGTAGAAATGTTTTAGAATTCCATAAGAAATGCACCTTTAAATAGGCGCTCAGGATTGCCACATTTTAGAAGTTTACTGTATTTGTATTTCCAAATGGATATTTATGTGATTTAGTCTATGATTTAGTCTACTGTTGATGTGTGTTGGGGAGGGGAAAATGAAAAAACACTGTATTAATTATAATGAATCTGAGATGCTCTTAAGTCTAAAGAAGCCATTAACTAAACGTAACTCTCTAATTAATAAATAGTACAAGCCCTAGAAAGCCTTTCCCGGGTAAACATAAAGACTATACATAATCAAGCACTTGCAACACCTGCTTATTTAGGAAAATCTCACATAATGTTGAACATTTTTTTTTAAGTTACAATTTGGATTTTAATATCCCACAGCATGTATCAAAATATCTCCATGCTAAGTATATAAAGCAAAAGGTAGGGGGCAAACACCTCTGAGGGACAATGCAGAAATGACCCACTGAGGGCAGAATAGAGATATCTGACACTGTCTTCTCTTTCTGTAATAGTACTTTTTATTCTCCTCCTAATATCATTTGTGGTCACATGTATAAACTGTGTCAATATGCAATCTATTTCTATGTTCTTGAAACATATTGCTCAATCAGTTTGAAACCCAGAGAAAGCTATAATTGAAGTATATAAAAGAAAATGGATTCAGAAGTAAGAAAATTTTGAAAAACATTTACTAAACTATCTGAAACACAATTACCGCATTTCCCTATTAAGTTGATGTCTTCCGTCTCACCTCCCCTCTCCTCTGCCCATGTAAAGACTACTCAATCAGGGAGGAGTTCTTGTCTGCTTACTCCCAGTGGGAGAGAGAAGTGGGCTTCCTGCCTGAGGTCACAGAAATGCTGGAACCAGTCTCCAAACCCAATTGTAACAACTCCAGAGCTGGGGATTTGGCCTATATGCAGGGCTTTCTTTTTCAAACTGGGAGAGGGAACTTTGCTTCTCTTCTTTCTAAACATGAAACCTGATGGAGTTTCTACATTAATACATCATTAAAATAACTCTGTTAATTAAAAATCTAACATGTTACAAAAGATCACAGAGATGTAAATTACAGTATGGAGAATATAGGCGATAATATTGTAAAAACTATGCATAGTGTAAGATGGGTACTAGACTTACCAGGGTATCACTTCATAAATTACATAAATGTCTAATAACTATTCCGTATACCTGAAACTAACATAAAATAATGTTGAATGTCAACTATAATTAAAAACTACTCATGGGAATATATAGTACAGCATAGGGAATATAGTCAATAATATTATAATAACTATGTACAGCATCAGATGGGTAATAGACTTACTGGGGTTATCACTTTGTGAGGTATTTAAATATCTAATCTAACTATGTTGATTTGCATACCTGAAACTAATAAAAAAAACTTTAACTTGTGCTATCACTCAATCTCTAACAAGTTTAATTTCTATCTAGAGAAGAATATAAAAAGTTGGCCTTTTTCACTTTTGTTTTATTTTCTTTTAAAAATGGAAGACTAACCTAAATAGGTAATGCATGGTGCTTTTTGTTTTTTTATGTTTTTTTCTCTTGTATTTTGTTTTGTTTTGTTTTTGTTGTTTTGTACACTAACAGTAGCTAATTTGCCCAAAATAAAAAAAAATACATACATACATATATATATATATATATATATATATATATATATATATATTTAAAAAATGCTAACAATACTACTGCTACCAGCACATAATATTTATGTACTATTTTATGCTTTTAAAATATAATCCCTATAAGACACAGGTGACCTTATAAAAATAGGTAAGGATAGCATCATCTTCATTTTGTGTGTGCAGAAACTAAGCTCCTAAAATTTTCAGTGATATGATCTGATAAAGCCTTGACTAGAATTGATGTCTTCTTTATCCTAGTCTAGTATTTATTCTGCTATATTTTCACCTCTGAATATTTTCATAAAACTGTTAGAGGCAAAAGTGAAATATGGTAAAATGGGCAGCGTATTTTATCATGCTGGTTCAAGCATGTACCTCTAGTGACAAGAACGTTTGGGAAAGAACATAAATGCCAGGTATATTTCCTATGTTAATCATATGCTAATTTTTGTATAAAGAAATATTTTTTAGAATGCTTTTAAAATTGAGCAGTAGGTACAGAGATTTTCCAATGTAATCTCTGAAACACACAGGCACAGACACCCCTATTACCAACATTCCTCTCCCAAGTGGTGCATTTGTTACAACTGATTAACATACTCTGACATATCATTGTCATCCATAGTTTACATTAAGATTCACTCTTAGTGTTGTGTATTCTATGTATTTGGATAAATGGATCCATAAGTATATAGTATCATACAGAGCATTTGCACTGCCCTAAAAATCTTCTGTATTTTGACCACAAGATAATTTTTAATATTATAAATCAAATTGCAAATGGTGCTACATTTGCTCATGAAAGGTAGCCCTTTAGAATATTTACAACCTTACAGGGACATGTTGCACTCTACTGTGAATTTAAGGTTAAAAAACAATCCCTCCAAAAAATAAGATCATTTGTACAACTATACATGCTGGCTTAGAACATACTTCAAAAGAATAGAACACACAGCTCAAAAATACTCCTGTAAGAGTGAGGTATATAAGGAATCACACTGAAATTTAAAACAGCAAACCTTCTGTAGGAAATTGCAGTAATATGAATAATGTATAAATGTGCTTTTCACAGATGAATGGCAATAGGAAGAAAGAATTACAGACATACTCCATGGTGGGATATGGTCATTTCAGCACAAGAAAACTTAGGTTGAAATGAGACGTAAGGTTTATTTATTTCACTCTTTCAACTAGATATTTTATTTCATATAGGTTTACAAAGACATTAGTTTAGGATTTACATACCAAAATACCTGCACATTAATCAATTGAGCTAATGTTTATTATTTTTGATGGTTTGTTAATACCTGTGTTTTTAGCACACATTAACATGTTCTCTCCTATTTAAAAGTTATATAAATTTAAAAAGTTACAAAAGTAGATAAAAACATCATTTGGCCACATTATCACATTAATGCTTCATTGTTATTTTTCATCCATGAGTTTCAGGCAAATACATGACATACGGTTAATTCATTTTTTCGGTAATTACACCATTACTATGTTCAAATTTAGCTTCACAAAATCAAATAGGATTATTGGATTTGGTGCATTTATCTCAAATCCAGGATGTTATTTACTTTTGCTTTCAATACATAAAATAAAAATGCATTTTTTTCGTTTTACCTTTTCTGCTCAAGTGGGGTATAGAAAGAGAAAAACATAGATATCTAACCTGGCTCAATTGAGGTTTGAGTTAATTGTGGTTTATGAATATGACTTTACCTTGGAATCCAGATCTATTTGGAATTTCTAAATAATCAATGGATTTTTGAACACTTTGGAAAGTGTGCCTGAAGTCTTCAAAATCCATTGATTATTTGGAGATTTCATGACCATATTGAGAACACAGGGCATCTGTCACATGTTGGCAGCTAATTACAGCAGCAAGAGCATTCTTGGCTCCTAAAAATCTAGCCCGAAGGTTTCCATATGGTGACATCAATTATTCACTTCATGGGAATATTCTTCTGATCTTAATACCAAATGGGGTCATATTCTTTGCTAAATGTTAAATGCAAAGGAAATGTATCAAATAATTTTCAAACACCAGGGCATTCTGAAACACAAAACGGGGAGGACAGTATATATGTGAGTTGTCACAATGAAGTTATTTTGGGCAGCCAAGAGATAGATGGCACTGAGGAAATAGAAGATGACGTAAAAGGGGAGGTCATGGAATAACAACAAATTAGGAAAAGAGGAAGTTAAGGGAAGTAATAGTTTTCTTAATAAGAATATTAAGAGTAGGAAGAAGAGGAGGAGGGGGGAGGAGGAGAAGGGGGAGGAGGAGGGGGAGGAGGAGGAAGAAGAAGAAGAAGAAGAAGAAGAAGAAGAAGAAGAAGAAGAAGAAGAAGAAGAAGAAGAAGAAGAAGAAGAGGAAGAAGAAGGAGGAGAAGAGGAGGAGGAAGAAGGAACTAAAGAAGAAGAACGATTTACTAAAAGATTACTATTCAGTAAGTATTCATGCGCCAATACCCATACTTCGTTTTCCACAGACATATGGTAACCTTTTAGGTGATTCACCATATTTTTTTTTTAATGGGAAGAAAGTAAAATATAGAAGTGCAAACTAACTTGTTCAATGTCTTAAAGCTTCTGGTGGAAGTACCAGGATTCAACTTCAGGTTTCTTGGATTCCTTAACCACTCTGCCTAATTAAAAAACCTTATGCCGTTTTAAATCTAAAAAGGCGAGTATAAAGAAAAAAAATGTTTGAGAAACATATTCTGTTATTAGAATTATGTGTAAACTTTCCAGAATGTAACAATGTATCCTTTAAAGGACATTCAAGATGTTTCTAAGTGAACAAAGAAGAGCAATATTTAGAAAGGAATCACTGAGAACAAACTTCCAGAGGTGTGAAGCTTGGTACTTTACATGATGGGTGTCCAAATATAACAACAAGAAATGAATCTGGAAAAGGCACAGGGTGTTTTTGGAAGATTCTCAGGCTTTGGAATCAAACAGAATGAGTTACAGGCATAATCATATGGGGTCTTTGATATTTTACACAATCTATATAAAGTTAAACTTTTCCTACTTATTCATGTATTGCATTTATTACTGGATTCATTATTTCAACAGATATCCATTTGAATGCTGATTATATATACCAGATGATATGCTAGGCACTAGAGATGCAATGTGAACAAAGTAAATACAATCTCTACTTGCATGGAGCTTGGAGTCTTAACGGAGGGGACTCATGACAGATTGCCAGGACTGAGTTTCCAGCTGGCTTGTATGAGAGGCAGTGTGGAAGCAGCTAGAGGGATGACTGTGGGACATCTTTGAACTTGATATCCAATGGCAGTCTCCTGACTTCTGTTGCCCCAACTCGTCCAATGATTTGGCAAGTACCTTTTGCTTTTTTATATTAAATCTTTCTGCTTAAAATAACTAGAATTCTTTTTCTGTTTCTTAAGTTAAATTATGACCATGCTAGTGTCTCAGACATATATAAATAGACAACTTACAATCTGTTAAGTGCTATGATAACCAAAAGCATAGTGACAAGACAACCAAACTTAACTTTTAATTGACCTATGGGATGTAGTACTGAGTACCACCAAAGAGTTTGTAAAGAGACGTCCAAAGAAATAGGCATGGCCACAAGATTAGAGAGTCACTGAAACTGAGGGAGGACAAGAAATATCACTCTGCCATCAAATGTCACTCTGACCACTCTCACCAAGATTATGAGCTTTTCTGAGCTTCTATTTCAGTAGATACAAAAGCTGGAGATTAAATTCCATAAATCTATTAGAACAACTCATTTTACTTGTAAGAAAACATTTTCAAACATGTCAGAGTTTCATAAGATATTTTCTTTCCTAAAGAATATCATTAGTCTTTACTTGATTCTTATAAGGATAAACGTCAAAGTAGTTGTTACAATGGAAAGAGATCACTTAGCTCCATGGGACTTTTCAGGTTCTAATGAAATGAGGATAAAATTGATACGTCATCTGTGTGAACAATGGTGCACAGGTGTGAGAGCTACACCATTAGAAAATATAGAGTTAGATAACCATGTTTTAGCTTTTCATCATGACACAAGTCCCCTGTTCTCATTGCCAATTATTATTTAAACATGAGAAAATGAACTTCTCAAATTCAGGAACAATTTATTTCTTTGTTATGAGATAGAGTGATTGGGAACAAAAAGATACCTTTGTATTTTTCCAGGCACCATCATTCCTAAGGAAGTTTGAAGAGTAGTCAACATATCAGTTGCCATCATCCTCTACCCTCAATTATAAATGATTCATGAATATAAATTATTATTTAATAGCAACTTCTGAAAGTGCCAATTCACTATACCTCCTCTGTTCAAACTGTCACGTGTTAAAAGTAATCATACAATCAAAAGACATTATTTTCCCATGCGAAAAGTATCTCAAAAGTTGCTGCTTTGAATTTCAACACTTGGTATTTCAATTCTTTACTATCATCCCATCTGCATGCATCACAATCTCTGAAACAAATGGAGTCTTCTGTTGAGAAAAAAAATAAGTACTTTCTACTTTCTGCAACAGGTTTCTTTGAAAAGAATTAGTGACCTATTTGATTAGGTAGTGTGGTGGGGGAATGTACTTTTTCCCCCCTTCCATAGAACAGGAAGGTCACCACATTCCGTTTAGAACATAGTGACCTTTCCTAACTCAGAAATCCTTTCTACACCCTGAATACTTTGTTTTCTGTTGAGACATTGTACTGTACTGCACTATTCTCTGACAGCAACAGAGGGAAAAAGAGCTCCTTGAATGCAAAGGCAATGTCTTCTTTTTCTCATTCTCTCCAGCACCTAACAGAATGCTCAGTAGTTTGATAAAACTCAATACATTGACTGAATCACTTTAAAATACATACAAATGCCAATTTAAAATACGAGTCAAATTTAGTTAGACCTAAAGGGAAAAAACAAACCCTTTCCCCCAGATTTTTACATAGGGAATGAGTAAAAAACTAAAGAAGTCTTAGAAGAACAATGTGGTTTCAAAAGAAAGCTTGACCGGATGCCTAAGCACCTGAGATGATTCTGAACAGTGGAATGAAGGAAGTTAAAACTACCTGGTTTATATCAAGTATGGTTTTTTAAAAAAGTGAATATGGAGTAAAATCTAAATGTCTTAGTACAATAAAGTTGGATTCGAGAACACAAAGTTTTTAAACTTCAAATCAAGGCTAAGTCTCTAAGGTGACGTAACAGTTTATTTTATGTGCCAAATTGGCTAGTTGTTTGGTCAAACAGTACTCTAGATGTTGCTGTAGAGATATTTTTCAGATATAATTAACATTTATAATCAGTTGACTTTAAGTAGATTATGCTGAATAATTTGGGTGGGCCTTATCTAACCAGTTGAAACCTTAAGAGCAAAGGTTTCTCAAGAAGAAAGGATTTGCCCTCTAGACTGCAATATATATATTCTGCCTGATTTTGAGCCTTCAGTGTCAAAAATGCAATATTAACTCTTACCTGATTCTTGAGCCTGCTGGCTTGCCCTATAGATTTTGGACTTGCCAGACCCCAATCATGTGATCCAATTCCTTAAAATCCGTCCATCCATCCATCCATCCATCCATCCATCCATCCATCCATCCATCCATCCGTCTGACTGTCTATCTATCCTATTAGTAGAGAACCCTGACTAACACAGGTGATAGCATAAACTGGGAACAGAAAGCTTTAGGTTACAATGTAGCCCCAAGCAGCCTACAGCCCTAAAAGCCCATCATTTTCTGGTGAGAACTGCTGATTGCCACTAACAGGTATTTTAGGTGATTTCTGAAGCATTCCTTCTTTGAACACTGAGGGGCATATCTTTTTTAAGTGTTGTTCTTCAGAAGGTTTGAGCAATAAACGTTATGTCTAGCATTCTCAGTTCATTATTCCCCCACCCTTATTTCCATTCCTACTGCTATGCTTTGATGTGAATACATACTTTCACTAGAACAATGGAAGCAGCCTCATATAACTCTTCCTCTTCCAAGCCATAGCTTCCTGCAGCCTCTTCTCACAAGACAGAATTCTGAAAAGCAAATTTAGTTTATTTCTCTCCAGCTTACTAGCTCTCAGTGGTTCCCCAGCTACTTCAGCAAGAAGACTAAGTGTGACATGATATCCAGTACACTGTACTCACAGCCAACCTCTCTCTAACTTCCTCTCCAGCCCCTGTCGTATCCTCTCTCTCTCTCTGATCAAGAGAGAGACTCAGTGGACTCTCTGGTTCCCTGCCCTGTTTTATCACAATTCCGTGTCTTTGACACAGAAATGCTGAAACCTCAACACTTTTCAACCTCATACACTGCAGGGTTGAGAGTAAAACTGCCTCCTATGTGAAACTTTCTTTGCTCCCAGGTAGAATTCAATCCATCTTCTCCTATGGACCCGCTACTTTTCAAAAGCACTCCATCTTCACTATAGCAATTGTCAAAAAATCATGATTGCTGACTTCCATATCTATTTCCGCATTAGACATTGTCCTGTTTGAAGGTAGTCTCCACGGATTCAGTCATATTTGAAGTACACATTCTAGTGTGTGGCACATAGACACGCAATGAATTATGTTTGAGTGAATGGTGATACAAATGGAAAGGGTTTTTGCCAGTAGTTGTCTTCAGGGTCATTCAGAGCATTAGTTGTTAAGTGTTTCATCACAAGCCAAGACCATTTCCGCTATTTCCTTTTTACAATATGGACTCTGAAAACCTAACAACAAGTTTACTTTTTAATAGCTGAATTGCATCAATTTGGTGAACTTATAATGGGTTTGTTTTATTCATCACCTTGTTTTATTCACCATCTTCAGTTGTAAATTCTTTTCATGGGGTTTCTATGGTTTAATGATAACCAGAAATGACTCAAGCAGTTACAGAATTCACTTCATTAGTACAGAGTGTACTAATTTGCATCACAAAACAATTCATTTCAATACAGAAAGCTGCTCTGCATGTCTCTTCTTCATGCCTAGTATAATTGTAACTTTATTAATGCAAACTCTCAAGGTATCCATCTTAACTTGCCTGCTCTCCAGCTGCCAGAGATCCTGAAGACCAGTATTTTCTCTGATGCTTTTAAGTAGTGCAGAGAGGCCAATGCTGTAAAGCAAAAATCTATCTATGCTAATTAAATATATTGCCTTACTTTTACAGTTAAAAGAGCATGAATGCCCCTGTCCTAGTTCCATCATTTAATTGCACTTCATTTTATAAATTCTATAGATTATCACAATCTTATCTATGTCTTTAGTGTTCTCTCTCTCTCTCTCTCTCTCTCTCTCTCTCTCTCTCTCTCTCTCTCTCTCTGTGTGTGTGTTTATGCAAGTTTTTCAAAACCAAAACCTCTGTAAAGCTATCTGGAATGACATCACTAAATTGCAATATTATGATACTATAAAGTAAGCATGTGACTTGGAGTCAGCATATTTAGAATGAAGTTATTTACCAGCATGTATCATCAGCATGCCTTAAACTCATTCTTTATTGGGTGATTGTGAGGATAACATGAGGGGGCGAATACAAAGTGCACAGCAGAATGCTTCATGCTCTGTGAGTGATGTGGGTAAATCCTGGGGACCATGCAATGATAAAGTGGCAGCACTTACTATATTTTTCTCTTTTTCTCTCTACATTTCTTCCTCCTTTCTGCATATCTCTATTAATTATCCTTGGTACAAACCCTTGTAAAGGAAGGTTCATGTTCAACATTGTAAAGTAGTTTCTGTATCCATAGTATTCATTTCTGATGAACCCGCCCTTCCTCTCCAATTAGCTGACACTTTTCTGCCCACATAGCCAAGTTCCATCCATAATCCCACACACAGCCACCTGTGGCCACATGGGCATAGGATGTGTCCAACAAAAGTGTACAGTGGGAAGCCATGAAAAAGTTTAGACATTGACTACTGGGATTCCAAGTGTCCAGAGCGTACATACCCAAGGGGCATTCATAGGCTCCAGGTAGTCATGTCTCCGACTGCACTGGATCTTCATCACATAAGGAGCTGTGTGTTAAGAAGGTCGGAGGTGTAGGCATGTGTCACTCTTTACCCGGTTTAAAGATAGTTGTGTGTTTTGCCCCTAAACATCAAAAATCCAGGGTCGGTTGTCATCGAAATCTCTGCATTCTATGTTCCACCATCCCTGTTGGAAGTTCTATCCCCCACTTAAACTTGGGAATCATGATTTCATTTCCTGTGTCTCTCTGTTTTCTTTTTGTGCTCCTTTCCCTGTCATTCCCTCTCTCCTTTCCCATCCCCCACCCATGCTTGAAAGCACTGCCTTAGGAATCAGACAGCATGAGTTCAAATACTGGCTCACTCACTTGTTACACACAAGTCCTTGGGTTACCATTTTATGTCTCTATACCACAAGTTCCTTATCTCGAAAGCCCAGATAATAAGAGCTCTAATCTTATTTCATTGTGGTGAGGATTATAGGAGGTTATGTGTGTGAACCACTTAGCATGGTGCCTGCCAAATTTATCAACTTAAAATATGTTAGCCTTTTCAGTTCTTCCTTTCCTCCTTACCTCCCTCCCTCTTTACCTCCTTACTTTCATTTCTCTCGATTTTTTCTCCCTTGATTCCTACTTTTGTTATTGTTCTTTTTGTTCCTTATTTAATCAGAGGTTAATCTATAACTTCTATAGTTGTTAAGTCCAGAACTATAGTGATTTTCAACTGAGGATGGTTTGTATTCCCAAAGAACATTCAGCACTGTCTGGAGAATTTTTGTTTGTTTGTTTGTTTAGCAACCAAAAAATGCTAATCCATCTGGTGGGTAGAATGAGTGATGCTGTTAAATGCATTGTATAATGCATTGCACAGCCCCCCAAAAAACAAAGAATTATCCATCCCAAAGTATCAGTGACGCTGAGTTTGAGACCCCTGTTTTAGAAGTTCAGACATGAATTATGTATTATCTTGACAGTCTCCAGGTCTTACAGGAGAGATATGACAAAAAGTTCACAATGTCCTATCTTAAGTAGCAGGTACAGGCTGCTGTAGAAATAAAAAGGAGATGTCAATGAACTCTACCTAAGAGATTAAAGGCCTTACAAAAGAAATAATATCTTGGATGACTCTTAAAGCATACCAATAATATAATAGAAGTTTCCACTTACTGAGCACTTTCTATACACTAGCCATTGGGCTAAGCTCTTTCCATACGTTATGAGAGAAATTTGCTGTTTATGAGCTTTCTGTGGAGAGGAACAAAATTTATGTCTGCAGCATCTGTACCAATGCAGGGACATATTAAGCACTTAATAAGCATATGTTGAATGAATAGGTGGATGTAAACATCTTAGTTCTGATCTTAGAATATAATAACTCAGTAAAGACTGTTTATTAGTAGTATATCTTTTGTTATTAATACATATCATATTAACTTCACTAGGTCATATATCAGTAAATTTTAATACAAATTGGTTTAGGATTTCAAGGTTCACGCACTTAACAATTAAGCCCCCGAAAGTGTATAGGAAAAGAAGTTAAGAACAGGTAAAGGCTAAAGCATTACCAATGGAAAACCACATGCCAAGTCTTGGGGATAGTAAGGGCTGGTGTGAAATAATAGTAATTAGACTGCATAGGGACTGCAACAACAGTGATGGGGATGAAAAGGTTGGTTACAATTAGATTGCCTAGGCCCTCATATGTCATGCTGAGTAAGGTGGGCCTGGCATCTGGACTATTGACAGATTCACGGCTACGTTTTTCTTCTGCAGTTACTCCTTCAGTTGGTACACAGAGGGTAAAATAGAAGACACATCTGCATTCCAGCTCAAGGCACACTGAGCAGTTGGTAAAAGAAAGGCAAGTTAGAAAAGAGATGAATTTTGGAGGAGTGGTACAATAGATGTCCTAAGGAACAAGGAAAAGTAACCCAGTGCAAAAACAAACAAATAAACAAAATGTACCCAGGAACGTGACTGTATTCAATACCAAAGTTAAATGATGCCAATCTTACATCTTTCTTGCAATTCAGAATTCATTATTAAGATTTTTCTAAGTTTCCTGTCATTATCACACTTTGTGCTAACAGTGTTTTTCCATCACACAGGTGCGACAGGTGCAAATACTTTGGCGCCAAATAGTTAAAACTGTTGCCAGAAAGTCTTGCCACACAGCAAGACTTCTAATTTCTAAGCTTAATCACAGCCTAATCTTGATTCTTAGCAAGTCTCTTCTCTGTGAGATTCCTCAACTCAACTTGAGAGATGAAACCTTAAAAAAAATTATTCCTACTCATTGAATAGGACCAATGACCAGAGAATATCTGTCAGTAAGCCTCTCTTTTAGGTTTCTCTATCTTAATTTTATTTATTCCTTAAGGACTATTATGTATCACACAATTAATACATAATAAGAACTTGCTAAGTGATTTAAGTATCAAGGGTTGCCAAAAAAGTATATACAAGTGGAAACTTTGGTCAACGTTGCTCAGACAGTAGTTCTCCATAATCATAAGTGTCTGAGCGCTGATGGTAACCACCTTGAGCACCTCTTGTAATTGCAGAAGTCAAATGTGACTTGTATTCATCTTTTGTTATTGGTATTGAGTATATTGAGTATTACAATTTTAATAGTTTTTTTTTTCCTTTCTTAAAATGTGCATACATCTTTTTGGCATCCTCTGCGTATCTCATGTAAGCCTCACAACAACTCTATTGCTACATAATCTTCATTTTGCAAGTGAGGGAATAAGTTTTGGAAATCCAGTAATAACTATCATTTGCTGAATAGAAAGACATGGCCAAAATAAATAAATAAATAAATAAATAAATAAATAAATAGATAGATAGATAAATAAATGCTTTTTTTCATGTGTTATCTTACTTTATTCTGATAAAGTAATTTATTTTCTGTAGACTCATCCTGACCAACTATCGACCTTCTACCTCCATACTCTTTTATCTTCAGTACTAAGGAATAAGTGCTCAAGCAATGTGTAATGAAGAATGGGAAGAAAACAAAAAGGAAGAAAGAAGGAAAGGAGGGAGCTTGTAGGTAAGGAAGGACGAAAGATAGGAGGTAATGAAGTTCATAACATTCTAGTAAAATAGAACAAAAAAGGTAAATAATATTTAAAGCTCAGGGTGGTCAGCTATACAATGAAACTATATACATAAGATAACTACACAGCACAAGGAAAAGGTGTTTACATCAGTCTGGGTATTCATGGAACACTTCTGTGAAGTTGCTTAGTTTTGGTTAATTTCCATAAGATGAAGAACAGTTGGTTAGATACCAGAGAGGGATGAAGTCCTGTCCCACATGGTTAAACCAAGAAATAAGCATGGAAAGTACTCACTAAATCTTACAGAATCACAACTGTGACCATTGGTCAAACGAAGATACCAGTTGTACATGCCTTGGATCTATTCTTAACCTTAGTAACCTAAGGGGTAGGATTTAGTTACGAGGGACATTTGGCGAGAGCCTTTAGCTACAGATATGCCAAAAAACAAAAAACAACAACAAATCGTCAATTAAGGATTTGGCTTCATCCACATGTGACCATTTAGCATGTGGGCCCTTAATTTATTCAGCATCTCAGATAACAGCCTGAAATGCTGAGTGTTAGTTGCACTGCTGTCCCTACCACAAATCTCCCTCATTGACTGCCAGCGGTTATTACTGCAGCCCAGGTGAAAGAGGCGGCCTTATGCAGACATTTCTTAGAATCACCAGGAAGTGGTGATTCTTACCAATAGACTAACATTTAATCATTTATTGTTGTTATTTATGAATAGATGTTAACTCTTTAGCAAAACAACATTGACCTTCAAGTTTATACCATCATCGACATATTTTGTTCCCCTATGATATATACCATTTAGTGCCATGTCCTTAGGAAATTCTTACAAAACCTATGCTCAATTTATTAATTAAAGAATGAAGAGGCCAATTCTTCAACTCTCCATAGAGTTTTCTAAAAGGGTATAAAGTCTGCCTCTAGTCACTGACTGCTAGTATTGTATAAGAGTTGTAGCAAATAAAATAAAAATTAAAAAAAAAAAACATGAAAAAAATGGACTAAAAGAGAAAAGACGTAAAGCCAGTACTTAGAGAATCACAGCAACAATGGTAGAGGAAAATGTTGATGCAGTCGGTCAATTACAGAAATAGGAAAGTTTAGAACATAAAACAGAACAGCTTAGAAATCGAGAGGAAGAAGAAACAAAGAAAGCCAGTTTGTAAAACTCAGCAAAAGATGACAGCAGTAACTGGATACTGAAATATTTACTATGGGAATGACTGCCTCCTTCCTATGCTATAGACATATCATATGCTCAGGACAAAACCAGAGACTCCAGTCATATGGAAACCTTATGAAAAATGCAACGGATCAAAATTTAATTTAGCAATTCAGCAAACATTTATTATATATCTACCCTGGACTGAGAATTGTGTTAGGCTGTAAAAATACAAAGATGAATGAGACAAAGACAAATGAGCTCCTCGTTTACTGGGGCAAAATGACAGGCACTATAACTTTTTGTTAACAGTGTGATAAGTACTATAATAGAAGTATTGTGCAGTGCTTTGGAAACAAAGAAAACAATTTAACCCATCTGCAATGGGGAGGGAGGGTCCAGGAAAAATAAATAAATAAAAGAAAGAAAACACTACAGAAAAAGCAATGACATCTGCACTTGGTCTTCAAGGATGATGAAAAGTTCCCCAAATGGACTAGGGGGAGTAAAGGACAGATTTTCTAGGTCAAGGCAAGACCATGAGTAAAGGCAATGAGGCAAACAATGGTGTGTTTGCAACAATGGTGTATTGCAAGAACCTCTTTAAAAGCAGCAGAATGCAGCTGAGGTAAGAGCTACTTTTAAAGATGAAAGGTAAATTGTAGCTGGGTTATAAAAGGCTCTGAATGATATGGTAACACATCTAGACTTTTTTTTTTTTTTTTCTTTCTGTAGCCAAAGGATTAGGAGCTTTAAAATGAGAAGACCATGCTTTAGAAGAATCTCTCCAGTGCCACCATAAAAATAAAACAAGCTTGGAGAGGTCTTAAAGAGAATGAGCAGGGAGGTCAATTAGGGGGTGACTTTTAAGTTTTAAACAGAGAAAGAAAGGGGAAATGAGTGAAGACATCCACAGAGCCACTTGAGGTACAATCTCTTGCTAGTATCCTCTTTAAGAATAGTCTAGATATCAAATCTTGTGGACATTTGTAGATGAGATTCTATAAATATACTTGTGGCCAACATTATATAAAATACATTGAAGTAGAATTTTGTGCTTTCATCCTATTCATCTTATCCAGCACATAAATATCCAAGAGGCATGTGTTGTGTGAATGAGTGAAAGCATCACATGAAATTACGCTCAAAGCTTTTTTTTTTTCTTTTTTTTTTTTTTTTTTTTTTTTTTTTTTGTGAGCAACAGTATTAGACTGCAATGAGGGCATTTCTGTCAGAAACCCCTGTACCTGGTGGACACGTTGAGCATGTGGGACACCAGCGATAACGTAGTTATCTATTTTATTAATTAAACACTTTCTGAGGATGAAAATTATTTTTCACACATTCATAAAAGACTGGGTGAATAGAATGCTAAGCATTAAAAACAAACAGAGAAAAACTATTTTCTCTGGACTATTTTCTCGATAAGGTATCCCTCCCTCCCTCCCTCCCTCCCTCCCTCCCTCCCTCCCTCCCTCCTTCCTTCCATTTATTTTTTAAGGAGGGCACAGCTCACAGTAGCCCATGTGGGGATGGAACCGGCTACTTTGGTGTTATCAGCACCACCCTCTAACCAACTGAGCTAACCGGCCACCCCTACTTATTTTGATTTTAACATTTAAGTTAATATGGCTTTTTGGTTTTAGATCATTTAAAAAAATGTTCTTGCTTGTCATAAAATTCCCATATTTATCAGTATCAGAAATAGCGTTTTATTCAAAGCCAGATAGAACTGGTTTCAAATTCTGGAGCTTTTCCTTAACAGTTGTGTGACCTGGAAAGAGACGAATTATCTTTGTCTCTCAGTTCTTTATCCATAAACTGGGACTAATGCCACATACACATTTTTGGAAACAGCAAATAAGACAATGTATGGAAAATGCCTAACTCTCTTCTTGAGCACATGGAAAGGTTCACAATTCTGTTTTTCTCTCCTTCCCTTTCTCATTGCTCTCATTCTCCTTCCTATCTCCCCAAATGCCAGCTTTTTTTCTAAAACAAATAATAACTGGAAAGCAAAATTGCCACAAAATTCAGAGAAAGATCAAGTAATTACATTGTACTGATATTTCGATCTCAATAAAATCCCTGACTCCTTGAGAAGAGTTTCAGCTATTTTGGCAAGAATTCAAATACCCAAAGCTTTTCCTGTCTCAGGTAATAGCCTTTACAAAACAACAATTTTAAGGAACAAAATGCTAAAACATGTCTTTGTGTATGCCTGAGCAATACAGTTAATGTTAGGGCTTTGCATTTCAGGGACAAAATAAACTTTGCAAGTCTCAGCTCAGACCATGATGACACTCCCAACTACTCACTGCCCAACAAATTTGCTTTGCCAGGTTCTAAACAGGAGAGCAAATATGTGTTCTGCTTAGCTATGGGATAACCTTCCCTCTGACCTAGAGATAGCGGTGGAATTACGGTCTAAAGCCATCTTAAATACCTCTCAATCCCTTGATGCATTTGGCATGGCATGTTTATTGAATCCGATGTTATCCCAGTGTTAATGGTTTTGTTTCCATCCTAGTGGTTCAAAGCCTTTAGTGTGAACTTGTTTATTATAATGTATCCGTGATAAGTTTTGTAGGGAACTGCTCCTTAAAGTAAGGAAGACCTGGGCCCAATAATGACATTACCAATCTACTATTTTAAACTCTCATTCAGACATTTTCTTATGTAATACTGACAGTAAGTCCTTCACCATCACTGGAGATTAAAAAGCCCTTGAAGGTATATTACGTAACCTTTATTTCTAGAAAATTTCTGTTCCTGTCTGGGGGAAAGAGCAGAATTATTTAAAGAAAAGTTACAGCTGAGTCAGGGAATGGAAGAAAAATCTGACTGAGCTGTATTAGTAATGGTTATCGGAAGAAACTGAGGATAGAAAGGAAAGAAAGGTGGGAACATAATAACAGGATAAGAATAGTTGAATTATTTTGCAATTCAGGTTGGGGTTAGGGAGAATGCTGAGGAAATATATGCTTCCTCTCTGGAAGACATTTGTCTTCAGGGGGATGAAGCTAACTTTGCCATGCAGAATACCCTTGTCCAAAATGGAATTACCAAGGATATTACTAAGGCTGATTATATAACTGAAGTTATTTCTATGTATCTCCACTCCCTACAAACATGTTTTTTCTCCCGTGTTACTCACAAGGGTGAGTAGAGCTTGTATCCCCACTGGTCCCCAAACCAGATATCTGGAGACATCTCTGAACTGTCTCCCTCTTCTTCTACATCTTGCCATCATCAGATTTTGTGGGTGCTAACTCCCAGAATATTTACACCATCCATCTTCTCTATGAGCAGCTTCACAGCAACTAACCTGGACCTGGACACCACTACATCTTGACTAAATTATCGCAGAAGACTTCTAACATGCTGCTTCTATCCCAACCAGCTCTGCTATGGACACTCAAGACGGAGCAGCCCTATTTAGTACAAATATATTCACACCATTTCCTTACTTAAAACCTTTCAATACCTTCCTATTATCTCAGAATAAAATCAGATATCTTTAACATAAGTCTGTACTATCTGACTAAGATTTTCCACCCTCATCATCAACCTTTATAGGATTCACGCTATATTAAATTTCTTTCAGGTCTTTGATTTCACCATGAGCTTCCATTTCTCTAGGTCTTTTTACATGCTTTCTTCTCTGCCTGAAAAAATTACTCCCTTAGCTCTTAGCTCAGTCATCAACCTCTCAGGAAAACATTCTTGACCACACCAAATCTGGTCCGTTATTCCTTTCAGGTGTTCTCACATTATCCTGTATTTCCCATAATCAATAGATAATGGACTATTTTCTATATTGGGAATTTATTCATCTGTATTTTATATTGACTAATAAATGTTTCAAGAAAAGAAGCTAAGTTGATTAGCTATTATTATATCTTCAACAATTAGAACAGTATCTGGCATAGAGTAAAGGGTCAATAATTATTAATGAGATGAATGACTGAGCGAATCCTGCGTACTAGGCTCACAGTATGAGAAACTGTGCTTATACTCATATGGAAATTTCTTTGTTTATCATGGACTAAGTAGATTATGAATAGGTAACTTAAAACTTTTTTTTTAAACATTCAAACTTTTAGATCACTTTGTTGCTGTCCCTATGTGAGGATCTAAGTTAACAAAATAATCACCTCACCAGGTGATCTGATCATAACTTTCTAAGGAGGCAGATCCTTGGAAAACATATTGGCACATCTTTTATTTTTATTTTTCTGTTTAACTGCCATAGGATCACTCTCTCCTTTCTCACATATGAGTCTACAGCCTGGTTAACTGTAACTTACTACACTAAGATGGACCAGGGAGATATAAAACACAGTCTACTTATCACTGAGAAAGAATTCATGTATCACGGGAATTTCCACTTTCTAAAAAACAAAAGTTTATCCTAGCTAAATAACCAGGGCAAAGGGATTATCATGACTAGACAGAGGAAAGTTTTGTGACCTGAAGTTCTTTGACAGATGAATAAAATTATGCCAAAAGTTAGATATTTAAGAAGAAAAGCAAATAAAAAAGACACTTGAGTTTGGAGTCTAAGGCTGGATTATCAACATGACAGAAACAATCATAATACTTTGATCAAGACATTTTAATTTTTGCTTTACCTACCTGTAAAATGGGGCTCTTTGCCTCACCTTTCTTAACCCATAGAGTTTTGTAAAGCTCCAAAGTGATAATGTTGACTTAAAAATATCCAAGTACTAAAGACTGATGGTACCTAACAGAACTCTTAGAGGAAAACTCCACAATAGAATTCTATGAGCCCCCTACTATGAAGGTTATGCTGTCCTTTTGTCTCCTCCCAGAAGTAACTGCATTCTGGGAAATTAGAAACAGTAATATGCTTTTATTTCTGGTGGCATATAAAGTGCCTAGAAAATAATGTGTGCTCAATAAATGTCCGTCGAACAATAATATATATATATATATATATATATATATATATATATATATATATATGAGTTTATATGTATACTTTTCCTGATGTAGAAATATCAACTAATATTTTTGAGAACAAATATCAAAATTAAATAGAGTGCATTTCAAGGAAGAGGAGAAGGGAGCTGCTTTATCATAGCTTGGCACTCTATTTCATTTATGCTAATAACTTGAGATATTTTGTTCCATTTGAACCTCTCACTTCTGCAAGGAAGTTGGCACCATTTTACTGAGGCTCAGAGAGGTGAAAGAGACTTTTTTACAACTAATAAGTGAGAGAGCAGAATTGAAAAACAAGTTCGCTGCTTCCAAATTCCATTTTCTATCCAATTTCAATTACTGATGGAGGTAGGATTTCCAGGCAAGAATATTTTCTGTGGCTTCCTCTTCAAGATTCTGTACCTACTTCATTTCCAAAAAGCAAGTAGCCCTCATAATAGCAATCTATAGCTAAGGACCATTTTAATAACTTCCTACTAGAAAGAATAGTGAATCACAGTTTGGTCAGAAATCGGAGGGCAAACTGGTTCCTTGCTGCAGCACATCTCCTTAATGCATATGGGATATCAATCAAAATCTCTCTGATGACTCAGTGGGGGAAGAACAGCAGGAACATCTTCAGCATCCAGCCGGAAGCCTGGTCTGTAGCCTGTTCCAAGCATTATTGAAGAACTGAAAGCTTGCAGGAGGGCACGAGATGGGTCCTGCTAACTCCATACTAAACAACTGTAGCTGGGCTGAGCTCAAACTTCCCAGCCTGTTCTGATGCCCTGCATTCCCAGATCACCCATACAAATTCAGTTAACTCCATTCCCAAACACACAAAACACGTTTGATCTTCACATGCTGCATAAACATCATGTTCATTGTGAGGAACATTTTCTTCCTTGTAAAAAGGGGCAGCAGAAGGCAAACAATAACTCTAAAAGTCCTTTCTCCCTCTAAACGGTATGCAGAAATTAGTTTGTAGGCTAAATATGTCACGCTGATCAGTAACCCAGGTGAAGCATATCTCAATCCCCTCCCCTCTGTGCTCTCTGCCCACAGTGGAGTGTTGTGAGAAGATATTGCAAGACTACTGGATTTGCCTCTAGTCCCAGCCCTGCTATTTCTTTGCCAGAAGCCCGTGGCAAGTGGATGGTCCTCTGAAAGTAATAACATGAAGAAACCACAAAACTGTATACTTTTACCTTGACTCTACTCATCTCTCAAGTCTCAAATTTAATACTATCATTTTATGGATAAAAAAGAAGGTATGTACAAGTTCAGATTAAAAGTAACCTCACCAGGTGATCTGATCATAACTTTCTAAGGAGGCAGGTCATGGTGAGTAGTTGAACCCCAGGGTTATAACGTTTTTCATAGAAGGTTTAAGCCAGCCCTGTCCATTGTTCTAGTGCATCTAGGTTAACACACCTTTGAAATGCTGGAAGGAATTTTCCGGGGGTCTTTTCCAGACCCCCAGAAAAAAACTCAACCACCCTCAAGAGAGCACTCAGTCTTGTTTACTGTCCTGTAATCCAGTCCCTGCCTTCTCCCACCTTCGCGTAATCTTCCTTACTTCCCTCCTTAATTCCAAATGTATAAAAAGAACTGCAAAACTGTCATTTTCTGGAGCATTTCAGATCTTGCCTCCCAACAGTGTTGTCAGTTTAGTGCAAATAAAACTGTAAGGAATTCTCTACAGGTTTGGACATTCTTACATGAACGGTCTTTTGAATATACATTCTATGTTGAAGGAAGTTTTCTTACCTATTTTTCTATTTGCCAGGGCCTATATGGTATAGGACCTGCCTTATACTAGTCCCTTTATTAATATTTGTTGAATAGATTAATGTGAGGTGATCCTTGACTTCGTAGGATGACCACCTTCTCCCGGTGACAACCTTTTATTTGATATTTGTCTCTGATAGAGTATTGACAGCACTGAACAACCTATACTTGCTTAGATATTTGATCCCCTATTAGACTGAGATCTCATTTATCTTTGTACCTCCCGTGCCTAGGACTCTATATGGCTGTGGCTTTACATAAATATATCCTTGTGAACTGTGTGATTTTGTGATCATTAAAAGCAAGTCCTTCCATTTTCAAGTCTTTGCTTTTAAAGGAGTTTATTCTGATATTCTTCAAACTTGTCTTGTTATCCATTTATAACACCTAGTAGCAAATACGTATTGAATTCCTATCATAATAAACATAATAGTAAACACTCATACCGTGTTTATTATGTGCCTGATACTGTTTTTATCTACCTATCTATCACCTATTTTATACATAAATAGAATAGATATTCATAATATATTCATAATATATATTTTGTAATGTGTATTATATAACATATATATTTTGTTATACATGTTCATAATTATATTTATAATATATACTTTGTAATATATATTATATATAACATATTTACATACACAAATTATACCTTTAACTTCTCTTTGTACCTACAGGTGACTATTATTACTCTTTTCACTTTCTAAATCAGAAAACAGAAGCACACAGAAGTAAAGAAATTTATCTGAGATCATACAGATAGTAAATGCCAGAAGCAGGGTTATAAAGACAGGTACTGTAGTGCCCACGTCCATGATGCCTTTGATCGTTACTCGACATTACCTCTCTCTGGGATAGGCATTTATGTATGCTTTCAAATGATTCCCTGTAATAATTCTATAATACTGTTACTACTATCTTTCTTTAACCAATGAGGAAATAGAGACTCAGGAAAAGTAGGTAACTCACTCTCAAACCTCATGTCTAGTAACTATCCACAGTTTAAGAATTTGCTTGACTACATCTTTTAATTCCATGTCTGATACTTATTCTATGCTACAGCACAAAATTTAATTACTTATTATTTGTTTCACATCTTTGGGTCTATTTCTTCCAACTGTAGTTTAAACCTTGTATAGATAAATTGTATATATTAGTATATCTTCCTCAACATGGATCACAATTCCTGGCATATAAAATTAAAATTAATTGGTCCCCTATTAATTAATATTAAATGGGACCTACAGAAGTAATTATGAGTCTTTGTATGTCAAGTACTGGAATGTGAGTCAATTACAAATATGAATATATGGGCTACGTGAAGAAATTTTTAGATAAAATGTAATTAGAAAGTTAAAAAAAATTTATGGCTCTGGGTTATTCACACAGCATGAAAATGAGAAATTTTGTGAGTAAAACACAAGAAGAAATATAAAGAAAAACTTTATGTAACTTTTTTCACATAGATTCTCAGTCTATGAAATGAGGATAATTTAAATGTTAAAAAGAAGAATCAAATTTTTCACTGAGCAACCCATACAAAACAAAGCGTTAGACAAATATACATTACACATTAGAAACTTAAGCCATCTAATCTTTGCTATGTGGATTTTTTCCTTTTTATTATTAAAGTTTATTGGGGTGACAATGGTTAGTAAAGTTACATAGGTTTCAAGTGTACAATTCTGTAATATATCATCTATATATAGCATTGTGTGTTAACCACCCAGTCAGTTCTCCTTCCATCACCATATGTTTGAACACATTTACCCATAAACCAGCAGCATCAGTATAACTTTGAAGCTTGTAAGAATTACAGAAACTCTGACACCATCTTAGACCTATGAAATCAGAATCCACAATTTAAAGAAAATATTCAGGTGATTCACAGGCACATTAAAGTTTGAGAAGCACTAGTCTGACATTCAAGATAATTTATCCTTCAGTTTCAAACGACTTTTCCAGTTGTCCAAACTCTACAAACTTCCATCAGTTTGTTCAGTCTTTCTTTTGTTTCTTAGCATACATTTGGTATTAACAAGGATGTGTGTGCATATATATATATATATATATATATATATATATATATACATATATATATATTTTTTTTCTTATTGTGGTAAGAACACAAGTACCTTATACCTAGGACTATATAGTGTTCTTATTTTATATTTCCCTAGAATGAGCTACATAGTTCTTTAATGAGTTTTTAAAAATTAATTTCTGATTAAACTCATTAGCTTACTATTTTATATTGGGCATCACAAGTCATCTGTCTTGTACTCAAATGGAAAGCTCAGTGAAGGGAGTGAACTAGATGATTTTTGAGGTCTCTTTTGGTTTTGATTGTTTGGGTTGTATAGTTATTCTATTTCCCATTATAAAAACCAAGGCACAAAAATCAGACACATACGAATATAATAATATTCTCGAAACCAGAACCACCTTGGAATATACAATCATAGCACATGATGTCACAACTCCCAGAAGGGAGCAGAAAGTCACCATATGTGCCAAGGCTGATATAAAACTTGACCATGATTTCTTTCTACCAGTAGGAATCCATACCTGGTATGAGCAATCATTATATAAGCAGGGGCACAGACATGACATTTCATTTATTTATTTATTTGTTTGTTTGTTTGTTTGTTTGTTCGTTTGTTCATTCATTCATTTGTTCGTTGGTTCATTTGTTTGTTTTTTGGTTTGTTTTTTGTTTTGTTTTGTTTTGTTTTTTAAAATCATGCTGTTGGTCTTTGTTTCCTACCTTATTTTAATCCAAATGAACAACGCAATACATGGACTTAAGGAATCTTTAGAACCCCTGAAATGTTCATTAGCATTTATAGTTAACCACACAATAAGCTGTCTGTGCCTACCACAAGCCAAGAACTTCAGGCTTTGTGTGAGTGTCACCGTGCTTCATAAGACACAGCCCCTATTGATGAACTAATTATGGCTTCTCCAATATCCCTTATTTCAAACATCCTTTTCTTGTGTTCCTCAATGGCAAGTAAGTGCCTCAAACATAACCTTCTAAAATCAAACTAGTGATTGCTGCATTTCCCTAAAACCCACACTATCGCAAAACAGAAACAAATAATTCTGAATTTCTCTTGTGTTTTCTTTAATGAATGATAACTTCATGAACAATCTCAACCTAAGTCAGAAGCATCAGACTTTATAGTGGTGAGGACTGGGGAAGGCCTGGCTTCCACCGGGAAGACAGCTGTGGAAATGGAAGCCAGACACCAGCCTCCATGAGAGGGTGTTTGTCTCTGCTTAGCTAAATGATTAGTCTTTTTGATAACAGCGATGCCAGTTTCCATATCTACCTAACTCCAAAACATGTTATTTTTTGTCCACCGTGCTAAACTACGCTATGTAAAAATAAAACTAGACTTGAAATAATCTTTAAATAGCTCAATCTTCATCATCTTCCTGACACTCAGCATTGTTTCAGTATAATATGGGTTTGAAATTGGAAAAAATATAATTAATAGTATCTTCTATTAAATAAAAAGGATCAGTGATGGTAATCAAAGAGATTTATATAGAGTTACGTACGTTATGCACTTATCAATGATGCTTTTAAAGCCAAAGTAAATTTCAATAAATAGTAGCAACGAAGGAAGAGAAAATCAAAGAAGCAGTTCTGTAAATAGTGTGAACCGCATTCATCAAAAAATTGTATTTTCTAAAATGTTGCTCTTTGTTCAATAGATAAGGCAAAAAATTTGCAGAGAAAACATTCATTTAAAGGGATAGTCATATATATTGAAGCAAAAAGTGTGGTTGGTTCGGTATATATCTTGAATAGAGGTAGGTGCTGGTGATGTGAAAAAAATAATGTATATTGCCATTTTTCCCCCTAAGCTGGACTATAATTCTCTTTATTTTCATAGGGGATGAGTGCTATCCTGTGAATACCCGCGGGGCCGTTTCTTATGTGTGGGCCAAGTATCAACTCATCTTTCAGTTTTCTCTCTTAAGACCAAAGTACTGCCTTTTTTTTCCTTCTTTTAGAGATTTTCCCATTTTTCTTGAAGTGGGAATATGGACATATGTAGGAATTCCCAGTTATCACACAACTTGGGTATCAAGTATTGCACTTGATGTATGTTTATTTATTCTTAAATGAATCCTGGAAAGGCGTATATTCTCATCTGCTATTCACAGGTTTACATTAGGTAATTCATACAAAATGATTAATGTGAATTCTGGTACAAAGTACTGAAAACCATCAGCTGCAATAATTTGCTACTATTTTTTTTTTTCTGTATAGAGATGAGAAAAATGACTTACACTGGTGAGATCACACAGCTGACTCTGGATTGAAAATAAAATCTGTCTGCCCCTTTGGCTAAGATTTTCCTACCATAACAAAGCTAATTGTTTTGATTGTTCTGATCTCAGTTTTTCCAAATAGTTATAATTGGAAGATATCAGAGAGTTCACAAATTAAATATAAAACATAATTTGCAACACTTACTTATTTGAAAAAAGTGTCATAGAATGGAATACTTAAGTAATGAAAAGGTGAGCTGTATATCCTGTGGTTTGACTTTTTTTAAGCATTTCATACATTGGAGTGGAGAAAGATACACTCAATTTCTAATATTTATTTTCTCTAATTTGACCATAGAATTACTGTGAATATAATGAACCTATATAGCCATATTGAATGAATTTCAAAGCAAAGCATATTACTGTATTGTATTTGTTTCCTATAGTTGTAGTAATAAATTACCACAGACTTAGAGGCTTAATACAATACAAATGTATTCTGTTAAATATCTGGAGGTCAAATATCTAAAATCAAGGTTTTAGCAGGGTGGTATTTCTTCTGAAGGTCTTAGGGGAGAATATGTTTCCTTATCTTCTCTAGCGTCTAGAAGCTCCCTGCATTCCTTGGCTCATGTCCCTATCCCTCATCTTTGAAGCTTATCACTCCAAACTCTGCTTCTAGTGTCCCAACTCCTTCTTCTGACTTCAACCTTCTTGCCTCCTTATTAGGACCTTTGTGATTATACTGAATCCACCTAAATAATCCAGCTTAATCTTTCTATTTCAATGTTCTTAAGTTAATCACATTAGTAAAGTCCTTTTTGCCATGTAAGATAACATTATTTATAGGTTCTAGGGATTAGGATGTAGACATTTGGGGGAGGGGGTGTCGTTATTCTGTCAATCACACATACTGAATAAATTGATAGCAGCAAGTTATAAGAGAAACAGCCTTCAGTCACCTCCAGGAAGGAGGCTCTGAGGTACTGAGTTTCCATTTTTGAGGATTACTGGATGTACTCTTGAAAATTATATTTGTGAAGGAGTGGAGAAAAGCAGAAATAACAGAGGGGGACGTTAAACTGTGATGCAGTTGCAACAGAGCCTTCAACTAATCCTAAAAGAGTTTGGGAGACGCTCAGGCCCTTTGCTAAATACCGAATCAAAGAAAAGACGTTGGATCTCCGTATATCCCACAATGACCAGTCATTGGATGGAGGCTGCTCCCAGAAAGAGTTGGTGAATTTGGGCAAAGCATCATTCCTCAGCAGACAGAAATTCCCAGATTACCAGCCATAAACCATCAACCATCCAGGAAAATGGGGACTTGAGTGTCTTAGCCCTTAAGTTGGATCTGGGTTGTACACCACAGTGTCCACTTTATATTGTAAGTTCATCCCATACAGGAATAGTTCCTCTAGGATTCTTGTTGGTATATTTTTCTTGGGCTTTACCTTAGAATTTTTTTTTGTTTTTATCTTCCAATTTTCTTCCAAGCACCTGAACAACCAATAAAGCCATTTTCTATTGCTCCAGATTCCATATGTACTCTTTGTGTCATTAGTTCTTCTGAATAAAGTGAACAACCAGGTATGTCTCCACCAGCTCTTCTTATAAGGACATTTTCAGGGCCATTCATGACTGGAGCAATAGTGGAGCAACAGTCTTATTTTCTGGCTTGCACTCACATACTGAGATGTCCCAAGTGAAAAAAAAAAAAAAATGTGTCCTTTTTTCTCCTCTGTGAGCTGGTCACAAGAGACAACCCCCAAGTCCCACATGAAACCACAGATGTAACATGAGATAATTGCACCTACTCGCGTTAGACTAAGTGCCATCACCAGACCTCTATTCCTTGACGAGCCCATTATCTCCATTACAATCAGAACATCCAGGGTTATGATAGAATTTCTCATCATTTAAGCTGCTCCACAGGGAAGAGCCACCAATGGGCTTCCCAGTGTTGGTGATTCCTCATTAATTAAGACATTCCTCATTTCTTTGCTAAATACCTTGTCCTCCAGGCCCTCCTTTGTTGTCTTCTGGCCTTATGTACTGTATTCACTCTAGTATGCCCATGGCTCTGAGCCATCTGGTCGCTTTTTACACCATATATTGCGGCATTTCTATTTCATTTGTCTTTCCTCCAAGTTCCCAAGAGCATTCATAGCTTCCTAGACCAATGCTTACCTCCAAGAGCCCTTGTCAAAGTGTTAAATCCTGTATCATGAGAGGATGCTCCTATATTCATAAAGTGTTTCCTTATCTAAACTAATATTTCATCCTTCCCTGGTGGAACATCTCTATAGAGACGTCAACACCTACACAGATTCCTACCTATACTAGGATTCATCCAGTCTCCTAGCTCCTAGTAGGACAGGTTGGCTAGACATTTGGGCTCTTCGGATGCATAATGACTTTCTTCCTATAGAAACAATATCTTTCTAGTCAGATTAGATTTTAATTTGATCCTAGTTGTTTGTTGGCGTGGCAGCCAGGAGGGAAGGTAGGGGTAGATACTGAAGTGTGTGCTGATTTTCTGCATTTCTCATTGCTTGAAGATCTCTGCATTATCTTCAAGCAATGAGAAAACACTCACCTCTAAGAGAAAGGGTCGGGGCTCTTCTGCAGGCCCAGAAGTTTCAGTGGAATGTGGAAATTTAAAGTTTGTAAGTACATTAACGCAGATGTTCTCATTCTAAATTTCAGAATCCCACTTCCCCCTTTTCCAGGTCCTGACCTTGGTATAGCAAGAAGACTTGATGGCTTTGAGAATTTAATTATTTTTGCAGTTCGAGGACCCATATAATTGAGTCCTGGACACGATCCTCAACTTTTTCTGCTCTCCAGGTGCAGGACATAAGAATATCTTTACATGTTGCCAAGGAGGCTCTCTCTGGCTTTTACAATTTGCCTATAGTTGGTGGTTAAAAATCTCTAGTCATTTACTAGCTTTTCAAAAATATCAATAGCATTGAGCAGGAGCCATGCAATCACATCGTCTTTATAACTGCTACTCTCTCAAACCTTCCAAACACGCAAGTTATTTTACCAGTCAGCGCATTACCTTTCATGGGATTCCATCATGGTTCAGCACCAGAGTGTTTTAACAATGCCAGGGGCTGTAAGCACTCTATCGCTGCCTGGAGGGTGACCAACTCCAAAACCCCATTTTAGAGTCTGATTTCTAGGACCATTTCAAGTACCAATGATGCTAAATTTCATTTTCCAGGAAATAGACTAGTAGGCAGATAATTGCATGGAGGAGGTTTATTGGAGAGTGTTTATGAAAATATACACGTACTTGAATGGGAGGTGCAGAAGCAAGTTTGGCAGAAGTAAGAAGTTGAACTGAGATGTTATAACAGAATCCTCAGCACATCTTACGGGAAATCTTGAGCGAGAATAGCCCTTCAAAGTTGCCTTGAATTCAGGCAAGGAGGAGAGACTTTTGTGTTTCCCATATCAACCAGTTACTGAGTGTGGGCTTCCCCCAGGAAGTGACATAACCTTAGTGAAGACAACTCACTTCAAATGAAGGCACTTCTTGGAGAAGTACTTAGACGTGAGATTTGAGCACCCGATGCTCCTGGCAGCCCATTCATTAGGAAGGTGGGATAATGCCTCAATAAATATCTCTGCTCTAAACGGGGGATCTGGGCAGCATAACATAGCACCCTCGAGGGGAACAAAGAGATAGAAATCCTACCTGGTACTTCCAATTAAGTTATTTTGTATGTTGGAAAAATCATAGACTTTAGAAGGACATAGGTAGACACCGAATTTTCACCACGAAGTTAGCACTTTTAATTTTTTTTTAATTAATTTTATTGGGGTGACAATTGTTAGTAAATTTACATAGATTGAAGTTGTGGTACATATACACAATGGAATACTATTCGGCGTTAAGGAAAGATGATATAGGAGCATTTGTGACAACATGGATGGATCTCGAGAGAATAATGCTAAGTGAAATAAGTCAGACAGAAAAAGCAGAGAACCCTGTGATTTCACTGATATGTGGTATATAAACCAAAAAGAACAAGACAAACAAATGAGAAACAAAAACTCATAGACACTTTTAATTTTTATTATCAAAGTAAGGAAATAACATTTAAAAATAACTTCATTTATTTTCTTTATACTGTGAACACATTCTTCTAAATTTATGTATCAAATATATAATGAGTATCTACTGGGAACTCTGCTATGTCAGGGAGACTAAAATGATCAAGACCTAAACTTTGTTTGGAAAGACTTTCTAGTTTCATATCGTAGTTCCATATAACTAACCTTATTATGTGAATGTTGTAGGTCAAAACCACATCCTTTTTTTCTGAGGATTAGACCTATGTTAGCTATTGTAAATATATCCCAATGTAAATATTTCCTTTCAGAAGATAAATTTTCCCATTGTTTTCAAGAAGTAAGAAAATTAATTCGTACATTGGAAAATTAACGTCATTTTAAACTCTAAAATATTAAAACAAAAAACTACAGGACAAGAAATAAACGAGGCATTTCTTCCATGTCCTAGGTTTATTTTAAAGATCAGAAAGGTAAGGCAAAGAGCTCTTGAGAAAGGGATAATAGCCTGCCCACACCTAATATTGGTAATGATATGTAAAATGCCTTTTGACTATCAAATTCTTAAGGTATTAGAATAGAGAGTAACTATATTTTATGTGTGCGATCTCTGGTTAGTGGCACGCTTATTAAATCATTCACTGCTAGATTTTACGTTCATTAGGGCAGGGATCACATTTATCTTGTTCACTTCTGTGTCTCAGGCATAGCACCTCTCAGATAACAGGCATCCAACACAGGATTTGAACAAAGAATTTATGGTGCATCAGAATCAAAGAGAACTACAAACCTTATGTTTTAGTATGAATTCTTTTTCTGTTAACTCTTCATGTTCCCCCAAACCTGTCTCATATATGGCATACTCAGTGTTACCTTCTAGAGTGAATATTAATATTCTTGCAACCCCATAGTAAGATAAAATATGACATTCATGTCTTAAGCACTAATAAAGTTCATTATTTTTTCCAAAATACTTTAGAATAAACAAGTCAACTGAGGCACCCTACTTGTCAGACTGACCAAAATACAGAGACTTTGGTATGTAGCTAATGCTTAATTAATATTTTGATATTTTGAATGATTCCTCCAGCTGAAGAGGCAAGGAAAATTAAGACAAGAGAATAGAGTGAAGAGGAGTACGCTAATGTAGAAGAATCAGTATCAAGCTAATAAGTATAATACTCAGACCCACCTTTGTCAAACAGACACCCCATTCAAGAAAGACGTTTGGGAAAAGATAGTATGTCCTAAACGGGGCTATAGTTTCATGAACAAGAAAAAAAGGTAACCAGGCATGGTGAAATGAGGTTCCACACCAAAAGAGTTTAGAGAGAAGCTCCACAAACTCACTTGCCTTTTACAAAATGGGAATATCCCCATAGGATTTTCACAGTGCCTTTATCAAATAGTCATAGAAAGCCAAAAGCCAAAATGTACTCTGTAAATAGAGCCAGCGTGAACACAGAATACTTACTTGGACAAGGTACAGACATAAGAATCCAAGGATATAAAGCCAGAAGATCTGTGTTAAAACTCTGGCCCTCTGTTTGCTGGCTTGTAACTGGGGCAAGAAGAACAGCATCTCTGTGCCTCATCGTCCTCATCTCTAAAGTGGAATGAGCCATAGAGTCAGAATTATAAGATTATTGTAAAGATTCAAAGGGATTAAGGGATCCAAAAGCACTCTGAAAATCGTATATGGCTAACATATATATATATATATATATATATATATATATATATATATATATATATATATATATATATATATATATATATATATAATTCTTATTATGGCAGTGATTTAAAATTTGCTCCAGGCTGGTGAGGTCACAACTTCAGTGGCAATGGCTCAGAATTAAACATAGGCCTGGCAAATGGAAATACAAGTATTTCAAGTAGAATGGAATCTATGCTATGTAAAAAGGGAGAAAAGCTCTCATGCTTTTGAAGTTTAAATCCACCACGTGGTCTGGACATTCTTTCTGCAGTGAACTTTTTCTCTGTATTTATTATATGTCTGGTGATTTCAAACTAACAATAATTACAAAGCTTTGGGTAAAGAAGAGCCCTATCGTATTGTTATATGACAACAGATATGCTTTAGTCCAAAGTAGCTGAACACATTAATGCAATAAAATACAATTATGCTTCTAAATTATTCCTTGAATTATTGATGCAATATTGACTCATTTAGTATCTCTCAAAAAAAAAATGGGCAGAATATACACTTACAGGTTAATATGCCCTACCAAGGGAAGAAATGCACAGCAGCTAAATCCATAAATTCAGTAATTTTATAACCCTATGTTTTATTAAAATCCATTAGGTTCCTTAAGAGGAACAAGGTCAAGGAAAAAAAAAAAGCTATTGAAACAAGAGTTTAAACAAATTTAAACAGATACAAAAACAATGCTGATTATGTAAATTTGTCAATTTAATTACCAACATCCATATTCCGTTAATTCTCTGTAATGCTAAGCTGTGGTTAAACAATAGCAACTGTGGTTAATAGTGTATGGACTCTTTGGCCCCAATTATCTATCTCTACAAGGACCGGCTTTGTTTTTACTGGAAAATTTGCTACATTTACTATGTTTCTGAGATATGCAGACAACCCAGAGGTGCATTTAAACAACAGTGAGCCCAAGGGCCATTTTGTACATACAGTATACAATTGGTAAATGCTTGTTTGTTTTTTAATTATAGAAGACACTACGTTCTTCGTTTTAAAAGTGCATATATTATTTATGTTTGCATATTTCTTCATAGCTACTTAGCACCTTCCAAACAGAGCCCATCTCTGAACTTCTTTGTGAATTAAAATGCACTAAATTTACAGACAAATTAATGTGTACCAAAATTACTTAAAACATTCAAATTCTCAGTTATCAAAGAAAGGCAAAAAAAAATAAGACTATCAGTATGGCAGTAGCCTAAATAGCCAGCTAAACACAATTTTTATATCATATTTAAATATGATAAATACTGCTACAAAGAGTAGCACAGAATATGCTCAAACAAGTTCACTTTTGACCAAATATCATTCTTTGGATAAGTCACCACATAAAGAGGTTCTGAGACTTAGTAGCTTTCTGCAAAAATGTTGAACTTGACTGAGTTTTCAAGTAATTACTCAGAGTAAACAAGAGCCTTCTGAGTTCTTAGAGGTACAGGCAGATGTTTGGTGTTTCTGACATTTCATGTGGATGCCTAAAACTTGCATTGAATTTTTAGGACTTGCTGTTAATCTTTATCTTTACTATTTTTAAAGGGAGCATACTTTGGCCATACATTATTGACTAAATGAGTCATTAAACGGGAAGCGATAAAGAAAATTGTATGTTTCCTTCAGAGTACGTGTTCTGCATTCCATTGAATGGCACCTTAAAATAGCAGAGTTGGAATGCAAATAAAGTGGAAACAAGTGCAGATTTATTTTTTTTTAAGGAAGTAATTCGTTAAATAATTTTGTCATCCCCAGGTTCTGCCAATGTAAGAAGTGTTTTAAATAAGAAGTGTCTTAAATAATGACAATGTAAGAAGGAGGATTGAGAATTATGCAGTGCTGTGAATATGTAGCATGCAGTCTGATGGAAGAAAACTCTGACTTCCTTCATCATCTTGAGATCTTCTAGGCAATGTGAGCACCATCTTCTGAGTCTGATGTCTAATGAAAGGTTCTGCATACCTTAAACGCCTATGCTACATATTGTATACACTCTTACTTTTCATCTGGAGGATTATACCTAATCAATCATAAAATAGGGGTTTGAGGTGCTATCTCTAAATTGTGAAAGCCACATTCCCCTCATCTCTCTTGTACCCCCTTCGTCCCTCTGCCATGACCAGTCAAATCCCAGTTTATTTAGAGCTCTTGACCATCATCATCATCCTTGGAAATAAGTCACTTCTTTATCAAGGCTACCTCTGTATCTGGTACATCCACTTTTGCACTTATCACACGAGAATGTAATGTATTTGTGGTGTACTTGTCACCCCTAATAGACTGTAAACTTTTCATAGAAAGGAACTCTGTCTTATATATAACTTTGTATCTCTAGCACCAAGCATGAGCCTTGGCATATAGTAAATTCTTAACAATTGGTTGCTATTATTTTCCAAGCTTCAATAAATATTTGTTATTGAAAAATTTCTGTTATACAGCTGCTCGTGTGAATCCTGATTCCTCAGATGACTAAACAAGAGGCCTAAGGTTGATCATGCTTCTAGGCTAAAATTATAGGTCAAGTGTGATAGAAAAATCAAAGGAACTGAGAGAGGAGCATTTATGAAGATGAAGTCAAGGAGGAAGTTCACCTTAGGAACTTCAGGCTGGAGAGTCCTGTCTGGAAGTTTCTTCCCTGATCTTGACATATCTGGATATATTTTATCATTTAGATCTCAGTGTATCTCTTAGGAGACGTCTCTTCCTTAAGTGCCTAATCTAAGCACTTTATCATGTAACCTTATTTTAATTCCCTGCATAGTATTAATTATGATCTGATTATTATTTTTACTGATTGTTTTATGTATGTGTTTATTTACTGCCTGTCTATTCCACCTGCTGTAGGATCCGTGAAACAAAGCCACTATTCACTGCTCTTATAGCTAAAATACTGCTTGGCTCATAGCAAAAGCTTAGTAAATATTTATTGAATAATGAATTGATTTAAAAAGCAAATTTCTTATGATTTTTTTTTCCCTTTGGCTAATAGTAAGTTGTTTTCAAATGCTCCCTAAGAATAATTTTCAAAACTCTCAGGTAAAAATATCAGAATTAGGAAGTCAAGAAGAACTTAGAGGTCACTCAAAGTCATCAACCTGGGTGAGAAAGGAAGGGGCAAAAAAAAAAGGAGTTCAAAAGCATCTTCAGAGTAGAGAATGGTAACGCTTCATAGGGGCAATCAATAAAAATCAATGAGGAAATCAATGATAAATTAAACGGCTTCTCCATTAACAGATTTAATAAAGTTATACATATGTGAGGAGACTCTTGTGGCAAAATCAGATGAACATCAAGGTTGTTATATTAATCAAACAAAGAATCCATTAGACTTAAGTGGCTTTCATACCTAGTTCATTACGTAATCAAACCAAAACCTAAGCCTGTGATGCCTCAAGGTTAAAAAATTGAGATTGAAGGACAACCACTCACACACAGCCAACTAGACTTTCTAGTAATGCAACTACTTAAGCTACAGCCAATCAAATAATTCCCTTGCTCTATTTTTGCCTCTTCCCTATATAAATCTTCCCCTTACCTCCTGTCAGTGGAAAGGTTCTGAACACTTCTGGTTTGCTGCTCCCTGATTCAAACTGATTTTTGCACAAATAAACTCTTCATATTTTGAATATGCCTCCGTTGATCTTTTAACAAGGTCATTTTGAATTTGAAATCAAAAGTACAGTATTCATATAGATTTGCAATTATATAAAAGACAGAGAAAATGTCATCAGTTCACCAATCCTGATTCCTTTTCCCCTTTTCTCTCTCGGCCCACAGTACACACTTAGGTACAGTCCTGTGCTCTGAATAGTAGAATGCAGATGGAAGTGTTCACACCTCCAGGCTTGACCTCTAATAACTCTCACAGATCTTCCGCACTTTCTCTCCGGCAGTAAATGCAGCATGTGGTTTGAAGATGCCCCTGCATACAAGGCTACCTACCAAACACCCAATTAGACTGTGAAGTGAAAGAGAAATGAGCTCTGTTAAGTCACTGAAAAGTTGTTATAGCATGTACTGACTGACGTACATAGACTCCTCTTCCCCCACCTCTCTGAACTTTCATCTGCACGATTCAATGAGACTGGTGACCAAGGTGCCATCTCAAAGTTGACTGGCCGAATCGTGGAAATAAGGCTCAAGTCAGGATAATTGAAATCCCAGTGTAAGATTGTTTGGTCTGGAACTAAGGGAAGACTTTCAGGCCCCCCACAATGGTGAGGTGGGACAATGCACATGCTGTGTCTCTGAGACTGAAGTAGACAGACAGAGGCACAAAGACTGAGCATTCTATAAGCATAGGACTCAATGGCTTCATACAGCCCAGGGGTCCAGCCTTTTCCACAATTTTCAGAGATACCCCATTATACTTCCAGTCAGTTCTCTTTTTGGTCTAAGGTGTTTGTATTTCTTTTACTTAAAACCAATAATTCATGTGTCATATAAAGACTTAGTAGAATTACATCTTAACAAATAGAATTATATGGGATTTGTCAAAAACGTGTTTTAAAGTTCTTTGCTTCCAGCATTGCAAGAGTAAGCTTGAACCAGAAAGCACCACTACCCATTCAAAAATGGAGTTTCTCAATAGAAGATAGGACCCATCTGCTACGGAGTGGGAAAAAGGAGAGGGGAAATAATTGGAACTCAACCAATGATGAGGCTGTTCTATGCTCGAGAGGGGTGTCTCAAATTCTAATGTGTGTATGAATCACCGAGAAATTTTGTTTAGATGCAGATGTGGAGTCAGGGGTGGGGAATGAGACTCTATTTAAAGTTCACCCCAGGGATGCTCCTGCTGGTCCACTACCACATTTTGAGTAGTGGGGTTCTAGAGTGGATTGTGTCTCTTGTTGCACCTTCCTTGGGTACGACTCTGAGTAGGGACAACTGGAACAGCTACATATTGCTCCTCAAAAGCTCTAGTGGGACTCAATGTGTGGTTCTCAGACCAGCAGGACTGGTATCATCTGGGTCCTTATCAGAAACGAATATTTGTGAGCTCTGGCTCAATGCACTGAATCAGATGCTCTGGGCATGGGACCCTGGAAATTGTATCTGTAAGCTCTGTAGACAATTATTATTAAAGGTTGCAAATTCTATGGAAAACATGGGCTATGAGCTGACAAAATATATGTCAGTAAACATTACTTTCTTTGGCCTCAGAAGCTATGTTAAGACTAACAGACATGGGCCAACCAAAGACTTTGGGAAAGCCTGGTCAGCCTGAATGGCACTTTCACCATTTATATGTGTTGATATCAGGAGCAAGGCTTATGAGTACGTGGGGCATGGCCCAGCAGGAGGGGCTGGCCCATGTGGTGCAGACCACGGGAGATCCCGATTTCCGTCTGGGCTCCACATGCAAGTCATAGCCTCTCAGAAAAGCAGCTTCCTGATAGACAAATGGAAATGATTACCATTTTTCTCTACCTAACTCTCAGACAAATGGGGAGCGACAAATGTGATGCTTTATGTATTCCTCTTTGACAATCCTAATCATCCGGGTACTTGTTAGTAGTTGATATTTATGTAAAAAGATATTTGAGTCAATTCTAAGGAATTTATTATCTATGGGAGGTATGGGGTGAATTTATCAGACGTAGGGAGATAAAAAATAATTTAAAAAGAAAAATAGTTCAGAAAAAGAAGGCAATGTGGACATAAGTGATCTCAAGTAAGGCTATTTTATACAATAGACAGTGCAGAGCTGAGCCCCAAGATAGAGGCAAAATCTTTAATCGTTGCCTCCTGCTGCGTCCTCACCAACTCATGATGAGCACGAATGGCTGCATTTTGACTGTCACCATGAAAGAGATGCATTCATTTTAATCTCCAACTAAAGATCATGAGGTCCTTGAGAAAGTTTTTTTTTTTTTTTTTTTTTTTTTTTTTTTAATATTTGATGAAATTTATTTTCGGTGGATTTACTAAAACTGGATCTATTTAGGAGAAAAGAATGTCATCTTGAGAGTAGGATACAATATAAGAAAAGGTGCTTTGCACAGGGAATATACCTGCCTGCCTATTACTACACCCTTTTATGCCCACACATGGGAAGCTAAAAAGTGGGTACAATCATAAAACAAGGAAGCCAAGAGGAATGATTCATCATTAGCGGTCTTTGGATAACACCTCAATGAAACTAACTAAAAGGAAAGAAAGATCAACTAGCTAAGGAACAGAAAACAGAAAGCGAAAATAATATTTTCTACCTTGTCCTTCTGAGTAATAATACTCACCATCCTTGAGCTTTCAGTTAACTTAAAGTTAATACGTCTTTTCTTCCCCCAGATCACATTGTTCATAGTCCCCCCTCACCCTCTTCGCTGTCCACTCCAATTTAGTCTGTAGAGGGTACGTGATTAAGATACAATTTATGTCCTTCTATGAAATGTTCAGGAAGACAAACAGAGATGGTCCCCAAAATGACCTTTGTTGAATCTCTTGATACCTTTTCCCCAAATGGATATTTTAGCATTTACAAATCACTTCTATTTTCTCTTCGCCTGCCAGATGGGTTTGAATCACTGTGGTGGCTTTCTTTGCCAAACACCATGGTTTTCTAAAGGATCAAATAAAGTTCACAGTGGCTTATCTCAATTTCCCCGGGATAATTCACATTTTAAAATGAAAAAGTCAGAATAAATCAACAGTAGTAGCAGGCAGTTACAGAGGTCTTTATTTAGGCGATTGTCTTGCCTTCTCTAGCAGCTACGAGGCAGCTCTAAAGCAGGGCCACAAGGAGATAGTGGGGGTCGGGTTGGCAGTGAAAAGGCATGATGGAGGTGGTTAACAGGTGAGCAGGTGCAACACATGCCAAAGAAGGCAAATCTGGGAAGGGCCTATAAGGTTATTAATACTCTGCCTGTGGAACAGTTGTTCCAGATGAGCAAACCAGTACAAACTGGAACCAGAATACCCTGCCTAAAAGCTATCTGGCAAACAGATAGCAGAAAATAGACAGACGTCATGATTGTTTTTGTGTTATTATTGTTAATTGTGACAGAATTTTTATTTGTTTATTGAGTGTCTACTATAGTGCTATTGAATTTAGATGCAGATCTCATAATTCACACAATCCATAAATTATGTTAGGAATACGCTCATTTTAAAGACACGAAAACTATGGCTGCAGGAGAATTCAAATATCCCATTGATAATATACAGAACTAGGTTTCAAAATATATCTGTAATAAGACAGCTATTTAATGAAGTTAATATATTTTAAACTGTAGCTTACTACATCACTGCTTTCCTTTAAATTCATACACATATATATGTATATATTTACATATATATACGTATATATGTATATATGTAGCTAGCTAGCTAGCTATCTGAACTTACCTCTGAACTAAAAAGTAAGGGTATGAAGAAATTAATTACCACTGATTATGGTAATATGTAAAAAAAATAAAGAGTGGTGTGATTATAAGTAATTTTCACTATGTGCTTTCAATTGTGTTATAGAATTTTCCTAATTCATAACAAGAACCCTGTTGGTCACATAGGGATATATAACTTTCTTCTATTTTTCTGTCTTGACACTAGGTCAGAGTACATGCAAAGGAGTAAAATGTACGAGCTGGGTCCTGCCACTTGATGGGCAACACCCACTGGGTAACAAGGGAAACAGAAGAAAGAGAACTGCATGACAGGCCCAGGAAAGACATCAAAAAGTATCTCCACGTAGTACAACTCGAGGAGGTATCTCCCATCTCATATTCTAAGTGAATAGCACCCACTAAAGTAATGCCATGTGGATGGTGCACTGGGTTGGTGCAAAACTGTGGCCATGGACAAAGGTAAGACACTTGCAAGAGCTTTTGAAGCAAAACAACTCTGATATATCCCCAGATACCATAGCAAATGGTTTTTAACTCTAAGGCTCACTTGCATAGAAAATGCTGCATGAACTTCCCCAGATTCCGCTAATCATTGCAGATTTAGTTGAAATGTCTCCTTTATGGGGCCTTTCCTGACACTTTCAGTTAGACTCAATAGCACCATCATCTATGCTCCCAAGCTAGTGTGTTTATAACTCTAGATTAGCATGTCAACCTTGAATTACACGGCCTTCTACTCTATAGGGCTATAAATTCTTTGAAGCTGGCAGCTATGTGGGGCTGGTAGACCTTAGAGTCATAGATCTGGGCTGAAATCCTGGATATACCAATTATTAGCTCTTACCTTTCCTGAAACTCTGTCCCTCCATCTTTAAATGGATATAATTTACAATAACTATTTGAGAATTGTTCTAAAATGGCAATGCATCAAAACATTACTGCATAATGTGTATATTAATAGGACTTTTTACCTAAAACTAAAGGATACCACTGGTATAGTGGAATTTCATGTACAGTCTGGAATTAGTTTTCTATTACTATTAAATATCACCCTAGGAGTTGCCTGCAACTGAAATTACTGGTGGTGTTATAATTAAAATTTTCTAAAATTTTCTATATATTAATTTCTATATATTTCATATATTAATTTGTTATATTGCCTTATTTTTTTCAAAACTTACATTGACCTGAAACCTTTTAAATACTACTTCTATTATAAATCTCAGAACAAATCCATTTCACAATAAAATTTTCACATACATGCTCAGTTTCTTATTAAAGCACACTGTAGCCTTTAAAGATACATGTGTAGACCAATAATTAAATTATATACCTGTGCCCAGAAATGAATAGATGGGAGAGAATGCATTCATGGATTACATACACAAACTAACACTCACTTTGATTTTTTTCCCTGCCAATATTTGACTCCCCATCAATATGGAATTGCATGTATTTTTGTACCCTGATAAATATTGACTCAGAAATCTAGTCTTAAGTAACATTGGGACTTCCAAGTTATTTATTATTATTATTATTATTATTATTAGTTTCAGGTTTACAAAGCAATGTAATAGATAGTTACACCTCTCACAAAGTGATAACCCCCTCAATCTATAACCCTTCTGACATTGTACATAGCTGTTACCGTACCATTGACTATACCTAGAGAATATCATGCTAAGTGAAGTAAGTTAGATTGAGAAAGACAAGTACTATATGATCTCGCTTATAGGTGGAATGTAAATAAAAGAATAAATACATAAACAAAATAGAAATAAACTCAGAGATATAGGAAAAAAAACATCTTATGGTTGCTAGATGAAGGGAGAAGGGGAAAGGATTCAACAGTACAAATTAGTAGTCACAATATAGTCATGGGGATATGAAATACAGTATGGGGAATAAAATCAATAATGTAAAGATTATGTGGAAGCCATTTTGCTTTTCTAGGAGCATTTAAAGACTCTTCCTCTGAAGGGATCACTTCATAAAAATCTCTAAGCATATAATCACCTTGACTCAAGCTCACTGAGGGTACAGACACTGCCTTTCATCTCTAGGTGGATATTTCCTAGCTCAGGCCTGGCACATAGAAAGCAGAGTGCGCTTGTAAAGTAAATGGAAGAATGAAAAGTAATGGCCCATCAATCACATCACAGCTATCCACAATCTTACACCCAGGAGGGAGGCAGTGGCAGAAACACTGACTAAAAGTGTGGCAGTTTTCATTGTTACCTCTCCTTTTCTACTTCATGAACTAAAGGCAGTAAAGAAGATCTATTTGGAAGTTCCCTTTTCTAGACCTGCTATCTTCCATTCTAAGTAATCCTTGCAGGTAGGCATGTCCTGAACGGATGTGATGAGCTACTAGACCACAACACATTTAGACTCAGGGTAAACAAATATCCATGTTGTGAAAGAGAGCCATAGCATCAAAAAGAAATGGATGAAAACTCATATTCTACATAATGAAAACAAAAAGCAAATTAATTCCACAACTAGACATGAGAAAACACCTTTGTTTTTACTTTGCTTTAGTAAAGCAAAATTCTATTGCAATATAAACTGGTCTTCATTTCAATTTGATTCCTATAATCCTCCACTCATGTTTTGCAATTATAATGAGACATTTTATATTTAGACATATATATTTAGTACTTTTGGATTTTTTTTTCACCTCATTTTTATTTTGATAAGAAATAAAACAAAATTTACCCTTATGACCAGTTCTGAGGATACAGTTCAGTGGCGTTAAGTTCATTCACACTGCTAGGCAACTATTACCACCATCCTTCTCCAGTTTTTTCATCTTTCCGAACTGAAACATTATACCCATTAAACAATAAATCCCCTTTTGCCCTTCTCTGTAGCCCCTGTTAACCTATGCTACTTTGTGTCTCTATGAATTTGACTACTAGAAATGGCAAATATATGGGGGCTGTAAAAAGATCAGTGATTCCCCGGGGATTAGAGAGAGGGGAGGAAGAGATGAGTAGGCAAAACACAAAGGATTTCTAGAGCAGTAAAACTACTGTATCTGATAGCATAATGGTGGATACGTGACATTATGTTTGTTCAAACCCACAGAATGTACAAAACCAAGACTCCAGTTAGAATGGCTATCATCAACAAGACAAATAGTAACAAGTGCTGTAGAGGCTGTGGAGAAAAAGGAACCCTCATACACTGTTGGTGAGAATGTAGATTGGTGCAGTCACTATGGAAGGCAGTGTGGAGGTTCCTCAAATCCCTCTCCTGGGTATCTATCCAAAAAATCTGAAAACATTTATCTGTAAATATACATGTGCTACAATGTTGCAGCTTTATTTATGGTGGCCAAAACATGGAAACAACCAAAGTGTCCTTTGAGAGATGATTGGATACAGAAGATGCAGTATATATACACAACGGAGTACTACTCTGCTGTAAGAAAAGATGAAATAGTGCAAATTTTGACAACAGAGATGGATCTTGAGATTATTATGCTGAGCGAAATAAGTCACACAGAAAATGTCGAGAACCATATGACTTTTTTTACACTGATATTATCGTGACAAAATTTACATAGCAAAATTTACCATTTTCACTGTTTTTAAGGGTACAGTTCTGTGGCATTAAGTACACTCACACTGTTGTGAAACAATCAGCACCATTCATCTCCAGAACTGTTTTCTCTTCCCAAACTGAACCTCTGTACCCATTAAACACTAACTGTGGGATAAAAACTGAAAGCAACAAAGGAACAAGACATACAAATAAAGAAACTAAAACTCATTGACACAGACAATAGTTTAGTAGTTATCAGAGGGTCATGGGGGAGAAGGGTGGTAGATGAGGGTAAACCGGGTCAAATATATTGTGATGGGAGGAGAACTGAGTCTGGGTGGTGAACACACAATGTGATATATAGGTGATGTATTACAGAATTTTACACTTGAAACCTATGTAATTTTACTAACCATTGTCACCCCAATAAATGTTAATTAAAAAAATAAAGTCTATTTAAAAAAAAGGAAATTCTGACATATGCTACAACATGGACCTTAAAAACATTATGTCTAACAAAACAAGCCAGTCACAAAAAGACAAATAATGTATGACTCCACTATTATGAAGTAACTAAGAGTAGTCAAAATCATAGAGGTGGAAAGTTCTTTTGAATTTTAACTTCGCTCTAATAATTAAACTCAATTTATCATTACGACACAAACATTGTAGGCGACAGTAAAGCGTCATTGATAATGCAATATTTTAATCCTAATATAACTATTCAAATGTATATTTGTTGCATATTGATAGTTATATATTTTGCATATATATAAATTTAAAATACTCTAGTCAAAAAAATTCACATTAAGTTGTTTTGTGCCTTCATTTCAAATCATAAAATATTCTCATAATATTAGTGATAATTATGTATCTAATGTTACACAATTTTCAATTTATATTGAGAAGTATAAATTTAATTTATATTAAAAGTGTAACTTAAAAGGTAATAATTTAATCATTCACTTATTAGTTTTTCTTTTCCCCTATTTATTTTTACTGATAGTAAAGACCGACTCAATCATCTTTAATGTTCACATATTTCCTCCTTATTTTCGGAAATATTCAGACACACATTCTTTTAAAGAGCATTATTCAAAATTTTCAGCTACCACATCATCTTGTTTTACTTCATAGCATTTATCCTATATGAAGTTTTTGTTTCTGGTATGTGTATATGTATGTGCACCTGTCTGTGCATGCGTATTGACTCTCTCCTGTGACTACAATGCTTGCTTATTGAAGTCAAGGATTTTGCCTGTCTTTTACCTATATTTTCAATCACTGTAACCTTGCCAAATATATGTTAGGTATTTATAAAAGTGCAGGAAGTTAGCAAAGTAATAATTGAATGAAAAAAACGAATAGTTGGGGATAGACAGTAGCTATTTCTTCACATTTCAGAGTAATACTTATTTTTTTTATAAATTAAAATTACTATAAAATGTTGAAGTAAAATTTATTATATTATCACTAAAATTATCATAAAAATAATATAATATTAAAAAATACTCCTTATTCCCATTATTCAGAATACTGAGGTTTGCCTCAACTTTATTTCTGCTCCTTTTCATTCAAATTTATATGAAATGTGAGTTAATTAGCATATAATATATACACAAATTAAATATCTAATCATATGTTTCTTCATGTAGTGGATATAGTCACAAAGAAACATTTTGAAGACTGCTCTTATACTAGGTACAAATAGCATTATGCACATCTTATTAAATTTATGGTTTATTTATGATGCATTCAGGAAAATATGCAGAATGCATCATGCTACCTACCAACAAAGCAATGCTAAAATACTAAACATGGACAATGTTATTTATAGAGATTTTAATTGTTGTAGAAAAGTACATATAACCATAAACCCACGTGCTACACTGAAAGCTGGATGAAATAAGAAGGCTTTTAAATGCCTATTTCAAGGTTGACAGTGTCATGCTATTTCAACCAAAATATCATTTTGTGTTCAGGGCGCAATGCAAAGATGCCAATCAAATCATCCACAAAAAAATACATGAGATCTTAGAAATCTAGTCTCTCTAAAATTAGGAACAAAAATATCCCCCAATATCAATATTCCCTATCTGCTGAGAAAGTATTTTTAGAAGTTAAATGACAATTGTTTTCAGTTATTGTTTATACAGTAGAATGATTTGGTTATGTCAAAGGAGTGATTGCTGAAGTCAGACAGACATTCAAATTCCAACTTGGTAATAGAAGCAAGTTATTTATATTTCCAGGCCCCAGGTACCTCATTGCTAAAATAAAATATAGTATCCTTTTCCTCATGAGCTAATTGTGAGGACTAAATGAAAAATATACATTAAGTGCCTAGTAGACTACCTGACACATGATAAGCACTCCATAATTGACAGTCACGTAATGATAAGGAACAATGGAGTCTATTCACAAGGTTCAGTTTATCCAGGGGCTATCAAGAGAAGCCAAGTCACCACACCGTTTGTTTAGGAAGCTGCATATTTGCAAGGCACTTTTTTTTGTTTGTTTTTTGTACTAATACCACTGTAGCTGAAAATAACAATGAGTAAAAAGTTCCAAGCCAAACAAGTATAAAAGGAAAAACAAATTGTTAATTCACCTATTTATATTTTAGAAGCAGTTCCAGCTTCAAATATAGATTAATTAGAGGCTCTAAATCTGGCATTAAGATGGAAAGTGGCTTAGCCCTCCTTCTCTACAGATCGGTAATTCAACATTAGATTTGTTGGTTTCTGATTGGCTGAAGCTAGGGTCACATACCCATTCCTGAACCAGTCATTATGGCCTGTAGCATGGAAGACTCTAATTGGTCCATCTCAACCCACATATCTCGATTAAAGCTTCATGGACTGAGAGCCAAAGAAGAGGGGTGGCGCGCCTCTGTCATGCTCACCTCTGTCAAACCAGGGTGCTACTCCGAGAGGCAGGATAAATAAACATTTTGGTGGGCTAACACAATAGAGTTCTAACCCAGTGACTCAAAGCAATATAATGCAGATGAAACAGGGACTGTCGAACTATATTATAAGATTCAGATCCATAATGAAACACACTTCTGTTTTGTTGAATACTCAATAATCCTTACCAGAAATTCATCTTTAGCATTTAGTAAATTCTACCAGCATTATATTCCCAGAAAAGGCAATCTATTAATACTAAGCATTGCTTCTATAACACTAACCATTCACTTGTTCCTTCTCTTTTCCTGCCTCTGCTCTATCTGTTCTTTATTCCTGCCTCCCTTCAGTTTCTCTTTTCTCTCCCATCTTTTTTTCTCATTTATTGATCACTTAAGCACAAACCTCATATAAATTGATAAAAGACATTGCTATCTTTTTTCAACTTAAGGTTTATTGTCTTTAATGAAATTTATGATCTAGTTGGAAAGATATTATAAAAATATTCTCTACTGTAAAAAACAGTGCCGGATATGACCAACCAAGTATAATTTTGGAGTACAGCAATAATGTTATAATGGAATTAAAATACGGCGTGGGGTCAAACCCCCTGGATTATATTTGCAGTTCTGCCCTTTACCAGCTGTGTGAATTTTGGAAAGTCATCTAAGCAAAAGTAATCAAAACTTTCAACTTTTCATCCATGTAGCAGAGATGATGCCGGCTGCCCCACAGCAATGTTGTGAGGATCAAATGCATGACATACATGAAAGTGCCAACAGCATTCTCTGACACATTACTGGCATCACAGCATTTCTCAATAAATGTTGTGGGTTTTCATAAGAGGGAAAAATATTTCAAGCTGCAGGAGTCAGGGAAGACTTCACTGGGGTGACTTTAAAATTGCTAGAATTGGATAGCACACATGGTAGGCAAAGAATGCTCTGGTATGGGCAGAAGTAAGCAAAACAATGGAAACAAGAATTCTCTCTCTCTCTCTCTCTCTCTCTCTCTCTCTCTCTCTCTCTCTCTCTCTCTCTCTCTCTCTCTCTCTCTTTTTAAATAAAAATAGAGAACATTCCAAAATAGTGAGATTTTGTTTGTTTTAGTTGTAGAACTCTTTCCTCAATGAACTTTTTCCTCACTTAATAGATAGAACAGTTACGGGGACCTGCTCTTGTTGAAACAGTTGTGAGATTTTCCTCCCTACAGTACCACACCCCGGCCTCTAAGGAAATCTAGGGCTTCAAAATGTACAGGTTTAAAACAAATGCAGTGCTAATAGAAAACAGGAAAACTGGGCTGGGGATCAAAGACAACATTCCATAAGTGATGACAGACCTAACTTGTAGTTTTGCGAACATATTACCACACTCTCATGTCTCATGCCTTTGTGCTTGAAGACTGTTCTATTGGAACACATCCCTTATGAATTCGCCTGCTTCTTGCCCTTTAAAATTCAGTTCAGGAAAGCCTTTCTTGATGATCTTTGTCTGTCCTTTCAGCCTCTTGCTGAACTAAGTACTAATTCTCTGAGCCACTTGCTGAAGCAAGCATATAAGTACTTCTTGATCCTCTATGGATATTACATGATTTGCTTATTACCAGGGAGCTTTTCTTTCTTCAAAAAAAACCAAAAAATTCTAACAGCTTACTTAGGTATAACTGACATATAATAAGCCACACATTTTTAGAATGTACAATTTGAAAGTTTTGACACATACTCGTATATGCACCTATGAAAACATCACTACAATCAAGATAACAAAGACGACTTTCAAAGTTTCTTTATGCCAATCTGTAATAACTTCTTTTCACCAGTCTCAGTTCCCTTCCATCCCGAGTCAAACACTGCTCTGCTTTTTGTCATTAGATTTTTTTTTTTTGCTTTCTAAAATTTTGTGTAAATGGAATCATACAGCATTTTTTTTGCTCTTGTTTCTCTCAGTCAGCATAATTATTGTGACACTCATCCATGCTGTAGCGTGTACCAATCGTTCATTCATTTTCATTGCTATTTTGTGTTCCATTTTAAGGATGTGCCACAAATTTTTTACCCACTAATGTGTTGATTGATATAAGGGATTTTCCTGATTTGGGTTATTACAAGTAGAGATGCTATAAACATTCACATAAAATATTTATATGGATATACGCTTTCATTTCTCTTGGAAAAATATCAAGGAGTAGAATTGCTTCATCATAAAGTACGTAGATGTATGTTTAACATTTTAATAAATTATTCTCAAATATAGTTTACCAACTTATAATATCCATTTGCATTCATCAGTCTTTTAAATTTAACCATTCTAATAGGAATATAGAAAAAACAGAATTTCCCTAATTATGAATTATGTTGAGCATCTTTTCATGTTTATTTGCCCTCCATATACTCATATTTTTCTTGGTGAAATGTCTATCCAACTGTTTTATTATTATTATTTTTAAATTATTGTGTTTTGAGGGTTTTTAACATACTCTTGTACAAGTCCTTTCTGAGAAATATATATGTATAAATTTGCAAATGATCATTCCCTCAGTCTGTTTCAGGTCATTATCTTAACATCATCTTTTGAAGACATTCAAGTTTTCAGTTTTGCTGAAATACAACTTACCGGTTTATTATTTTATGAATGATAGTTTTGTTTTGTATCAAAGAAATCTTTGCCTAATCCAAGTACACACAGGACTTCTATTTTTTTATTCTAAACATATAATAGTTTCATGTTTCACATTTAGCTCAGATTCTAGTAACATAAATATTTTATGTATGTGGTATGTGGTACAGATTGAAAATTTTTCTGATTTTTGTTTTGCATATGAAAATTCAATGATTCAAAAAATTAGTTGCTTTTTATTTCTGGACTCTATACTGTTCCATTAGTCTATCTATTTTAATGCCAACACAAACTCTCTTAATAATAATCTCTCTATAATGTCTTGAAGTCACGTAATATTAGTCCTCCAATTTGTTCTTTTTCAAATTTGACTTGATTCTTTGAATTTCCATATTACATTTAGAATGAGATTTTCAATTATGACTAAAAAAATCTGACTATGATTGTATTACATTTATAGACCCATTTGTGGAAAATTAACATCAGAAAAACATTGTATTCTGATGCATGTACAGTATATATTTCCAATTACATTGCTTTAATTTCTCTCAGCAATACATTGTAGTTTTGAGTAATACGGGTCTTTTACATGTTTTCTCAGATTTCTAAGTTTTTCATATCTTTGATCCTATTTTACATAGTATTGATTTATAAATTTAAATTTTGATTTTTCACTGCTAATATATAGAAATGCACTTAATAGTTTTGTGTATGGATCATGTATCCTGCAACTTTATAAATTCATGTATTAGTTTCAGGAGGGTTTTTTGTTGATTCCAATGGATTTTTATATGGTCATATTTTCTATAAATAAAACCAATTCTACCCCTTCTTCTTCCAAATATGTGCCTTTTATTTCTTTTTCTTGCCTTATAACATTGGCTAAAACCTCAAGTACACCATTAAATGTAAATGTTGAGAACATCCATCGTTTTCTTGTTCATTATTTCAAGGGAGGGAATATTAAGTCTTTTATCACTAACCATGAAGTTAGCCACAGGTTGCCTACATGTTTTTTATTGGGTTAAGGAAGTTCTCATCTATCCATAGTTAGGCATAAGTTTTTATTAAGAATTTGTTTGGTATTGTTAAATACTACATTTCTTTTGTTTTAGAAAAATATTTTCCTAGGTATAAATTCTAGATTGACAGTTTTTCGTCTTTCAACAATGTATAGATGGTGCCCTACTGTTTTCTCAATGCATTTTTTATAAGACAACATTTGACGTTAGTCTTTTCTTTGTTGCTATGTACATAGTGTCACACCCCATCCCAATGTGTTTATGGTTTGTTGTTTGATCACTGCTTAAAATTTTATAACGATGTGCCTTTGTTTAGTTTTCTTTTTGTTCCTTGTAGTTGGGTGTTTGTGTAGCTTCCATATGTGTGATTTTATAGTTTCCCTCAAATTTAGAGTTTTAAGCCATTGTTTCTTCAAAAACTTGTTTGTCATCCCTATTTTGGGGACTCCAGTATACATATATTAGACCAACTAAAGATATCGTGTAATCCACTGTTGCTCTGCTTCACCACCCCCCTTTTTTTCACTTTGGATAGTTTTTATTGCTGTGTTTTCAAATTGTCTAATCTTTCTTTGGAAACGGCTGATATATTGGGAATCCTATCTAATGCAGTTTTCATCTAAAACACTGCACTTTCAATCTCTAGAAACTCATTTTGGGCATTTTACTTTTTCTTCCATATCGCCTAACTTTTTGAACATCTGTGAATTCTTATATCTGTGAGTTCTGGCTTTGTTTCAAATGACTGATTTTTGTCTTCATTATGAGTAGTATGTTCCAGATATTTTTCATACTTAGTGATTTTTGATTAGATGCTAAATGATATCAATTTTACCTTGTTTAGTGGTGGATATATTTACAGTATTGTACATATTAAGTTTCATAAGGGAATGAATTTAAATTACTTAGAAACAGTTTCATATTTTTAGATATCACTTTTAAGGTATGTTATGTAAGATGGGGTAGTGCTCAGAGTGCTCAGTCTAGGAATTTATCACCCACTACTGAGGTAAAGCCCTAAATGTATTCTACCTCCTGACCCATGAATCATGAGTTTTTCCCATCTGGCTGATGGAAGCAGACATTATTTCCGGCCCTGGAGGAGTGCTCAGTTGGGTACCCAAAACAGACCTTTTACTAATCTCTGAATTTGTCTCTTGGTGTAGCATTCTCCTCTATGGAATCTGTTCTGTAAACTCTAGTTATTTTGCTCTTCCCAGACTGTTAGCTCCATCTCCTTAACTCTAAGAATCTACCATGTATAGCAATGATCCATTCGTTCTTTGTCTGAGCACAGGGAGTGGTCAGGGCAAATCAGACCATACTCATCACCTTATTACTAGGCTCTGCATGAGTTCCCCCTCCCTGTACCACAGCCAGAAACTCTTTCAAGGTAATCACCTAGGATAAAAGTCTCGCTGAAAGCTAAATCTGGTACCTGATACGCTGTGTTAGCCAGAAGCCAAAGACTAGGTAGCCTTGGTTATGTCTAAGTATTTCTTCAGCACTCTGCACAGCACGTAACTCTTAAGGACATAATGTGTGATTCATACTGTTTAAGTTCATCAATAAAAATCACTCCATAAGTTGCAAAGTGGATAGATTTGAGATGTTAGTAATAATTAGGGAATTTTTTTTAAAATTACAAGGTCTCAAATAATATTTATTCTCAAGGAGTAACACTGGGAATTGGGATAATGATGGAAATATAAAGCATGTCGTATAAAAGAGAAATTCATATAATATATATCCTGGATGGGCTTTCTGAAGAGAAGCAGAGGAAGCCCCATTGGACTAGGTTTTATACCATAGTCCAAAAGAAAAGGTACAAGACATATTCTGCTTTAAACAACAACTCTCTCTCTCTCTCTCTCTCTCTCTCTCTCTCTCTCTCTCTCTCTATATATATATATATATATATATATATATATATATATATATATATACATATATTAGACCAACTAAAGATATCGTGTAATCCACTGTTGCTCTGCTTCACCACCCCCCTTTTTTTCACTTTGGATAGTTTTTATTGCTGTGTTTTCAAATTGTCTAATCTTTCTTTGGAAATGGCTGATATATTGGGAATCCTATCTAATGCAGTTTTCATCTAAAACACTGCACTTTCAATCTCTAGAAACTCATTATATATATATATATATATATATATATATATATATATATATATATATATATATATATATAGAGAGAGAGAGAGAGAGAGAGAGAGAGAGAGAGAGAGAGAGAGAGAGAGAACATATATATATAGAGAGAGAACATCCAAGAGGAAAGAAAAATGGTGTTTGGAGAATGGCAAGTCCTATAATACTGCTTCAAAGCATAGGAGAGCAGACGCAGGGGCCAGGGAGAGTAGACTGGAGAGATAACCTAGACTGTGAGGATCATGGCTTACAATGCATTTAAATTTACAATGGCATTTAAGTTTATCTTGTAGGCCTGTAGTTCTCAACCCCGTCAGAATCACCCATGGAAATCGTGAAAAACATACATGCCCAAATATGACTTTTAGAGTTATTTATATAGTAGCTCTGAAGTACAGTCCAGGCTTCTAATGTTTCAAAATCTTAACAGATGGACCTGATACAGCCATATTTTTATGTCATGCAGCCTCTGTAGGTTAAAGTTGTTATACAGATAAAACAACAATAAATACGTTCTTTAATATTTGTATGCAGTGCCTTTGCTAGCTTCTCATAGAAACATAGAGTTGAATAAAGAGTTTAACTTATGCTATATACAAATGGTCTCTAAAATATCCCCACTAACTATTTATCCAAAAAAACATATTGAATGGATATGTTCTGGGTACAATACTGATCATTTGTCTCATAATTATGTGATATTAGGCATAATTATAATTCTGTCATGGCAGACACAACAGAAATACTCAAATAGATAAAAAGCAGAGTTCTTTGTTAACGGAGATTTTCAAATGAGAGACTACCAGGAAGGGCCATATAGGCAGCTGTATGTAAGGACACAGTAACAACAAGCTGGAAATGTAGGAGGTGGTTTATATATGATAAGTGGGGGTGGGATTAGCTAGGTTTCATGGGCTCACTATGATTGGGCATTTTGAAGAATTCTGCCACCATAGGAAAAAAAAAGCTTTCCCTGGGTGTTAGGTATCTAAGGACCTATGGTATGGTTATGTGTATTTTATAACCCTGGAGAGTTAGAGCCTAATAAAGGAAGTAGTTGGGGTCAGGACTCAGCAAACTGCCCACGAAGAGAAAATGAGAATTTTTAGCCATTACTTCAAAACTAGGTCAAGATAGAACTAGTGAAATATTATATTATACCACTTAAATACACCTTTAGTAATTATTACATTAAGCCAAGGATGCTGCAATTGTTATATCTCATAGATGACTTTTGGATGTCTAGTAATTAGACCATTGCATATTGGGAATTTCCTACTGCATAAGTCTCGGTAAAAGGAAACCAAGATATTCATTTTCTCCACCCTCTGGCAGCACAGGCATGACATGTAGCTGAGATCCAAGCAATGAGTTCTGGCCTAGAAATTTGAATCTTGCAAGAATGACACAAAGAAGTCCACCATGAAAAAAAAGTAATTCATTTCAGTGGTAACTGCTAATCAGTTTCCAGAATAGGAGAATCAACAGTGATGGCAGTACCAGCTATGGCAATGAGTGTCCAGTGACATTGGCACTAGACGGTGCCCATAGCATGATTTTGGCTATAGTTCTAATGCCTATTCAATCCTAGCTTGTGCCTAGTCTCTAGGTTTATTTCTACTAAGTTTCTGATAATTCTCTGAATTATTCAGAAGCCTCCATAAATTCCTTTTCTACTTGAATCAACTAAAGTTGATTTTTATTGCTTATAAGAAATCTGACAGATGAAACCCCATTAAATATAGGAAAAAACAGAAGCTCTATGAATTTAATTAACTTTCCAAGGTTACACTGTCAGTAGCTAGCTATTAGTAGTTGGTGAAACTGAATTTTAATCCCAGGAGAGTCTAATGCCAAGATTATCTCTTTCCACTGTATGTTGCTGTTAGGCACTGTTAAAATACATCTAGAGACTGAGAAGTCACTATGACCAATTAACTTATCCTCATGGGAGGACTTTTTGTAGATTGAGGTGAAACCTACATTTCTCCAACATCTATTAATATGCCATAGTTTTGCCATCAAATGTCACAAAGAATAACTCATTTCCTCTGCGCGGTGATCTCACACATATCTAAAACCAACCCCATCGTGTATCACTCTCCTTGTACAATTCACATGTATTCAGAAAAGATCTATTAAATACTTACTATGTTTGGAGATCTGTACCAGGTATGTCATCACAGATGAATAAAAAAGGTTGTCTAATTAGCTTATGAAATAAACATTTACTTCATCATATAAAAAGTATTGTGCCATACTTAGCAGAGAGAACCAAATTATCAGTTACATCAGCTGGTCACGGAAACGTTTACAGTCAGTGAGTCCGTATGCACTGTGGCAGACATTATGCTGTATGCTTACTATATCTTTTTTTTTTCCAAGGGTAAACAGAAAGCCTACATTTCTCAACCACTTTTAGGGATATTTTGTAAACACATGACAGAGTCTGGCCAATACAAATTGGACAGAAGTATTTTAAGCCACTTTCAGATGTGGTTCTTAAAAACATATATTTCTCCATCCTATGTTCCCTCCAACAGCCACAAATGGTCGTGTCACAATGTTGAAGGAGCTAAAAATGACTATGTCACTGTTTGGAGAAGAGCCTCAACTGAGAGACACCCAATCTGCACTCAATTTTGCACGAGAAAGAAATTTTTATATATTTACGGCATTAAGATTTAAGAGTTTCTTACAGCCTATTCTATCCTAACTAGTACGGAAACACTAAGAAACTGCAGTTTAAACCATTTTTCTTCATTAGCTTCTATTATTCTTTTTGGCATTTTGTGGAGGTCAGAGAAACTGAAATAAATAAGATAAACACCTTAGCCTCCAGTAGCTCAAAGAGACTAAATGATATTACCAGGATAGTTAACCTGTTCAATTCCAGATTGGATCTGCCCAAGTTCCAAAAGCACAAAATTTTTTTTTTCTTTATTTTATTTTATTTTATTTTTACATCTCTCACACCGTGAACCCCCCTCCCCCCATCCATCCACCACCACCCCAACCTCACACCGAGCCATCACATTATACACATAAAATTATAGTTGGCATTCATTAATGTCCAGCCTCTGGTGTACAATGCCATGACCAGGCATCCACAGCATCCCTGAGTTGGTCTCCCAAACAGGACACATGTCCATCGGACACCCAACAAAATCCCCAAACACTATTGAATACGTTCCCCAAAGTAATTCTCAAAAAACCCTGAGGCCAAGGTATTCAATAATGTAAAGATTTTGTTGGGTATCCGATGGACATGCGTCCTATTTGGAAGACCACCTCAGGGATACTGTGGATACCTGATCATGGCATTGTACACCAGAAGCTAAACATTAATGAATGCCAACTATAATTTTATATATATAATGTGATGGTTCAGTGTGAGGTCGGAGGGATAGTGGATGGGGGGAGGGGGGTTCACAGTGTGAGGGATATAAATGATGAACGTCTAAGTATTACCTTGTCTTGTACACCTGAAACTAATAAATAAATAAATAAATAAACCCTGAGGCCATCCTGTGGTCACCAGCCACCCCCCACTCCCTTCACCCTTCCCCCCGTCCCCAACCCCCTCCCCCCCGCCCATCTAACAACCCTCATTTTTTTGTGTCCCCAAAACTGTTTCTGATTAGTTCATACACATATTCTTTTCTTTAGATTCCGCATATAAGTGAGATCATATGGTACTTGTCTTTCTCTTTCTGACCTATTTCACTTAGCATAATATTCTCTAGATCCATCCATGTTGTTGCAAATGATACGATTTCTTTTTTCTTTATGGCTGCGTAGTACTCCATTGTATAAATGTACCACAGCTTCTTAATCCAGTCATCGACCGATGGGCATTTCGGTTGTTTCCATATCTTGGCTATTGTGTAAAGCCAAAAGCACGAAATTTGAGCTTCGCTTTAATGTCAGGGTTTAAAAAAAAAGCAGAATCTGGTAGAAAAAGCCAGTAAGTCACTCGCTACCCATAATGCAACTAGAATTTAAATTTTGTTGATGAGCATTCTGAGGTTCAGAGATATTCAACAACATGCTCAAGGTTACGTAGTTACGTAGCTTATAAATGGAAGAAACTGAATTTGATCTCAGGTCTGTTTGAATGTAAAAAATGCCTTAAGATATAGTAGTCTACTGGGTATAATTATTTCAAAAAGATTTATAAAAAATGTCCAAAAATCCAATCTTTTCTGTATAAATGCACAAGTTTTGCCCATTTCGTTTGTTTATCTTTTTAACTCTAAAAAATTCAGTGTGCCCTTCTATGATGAAATGTTGACACAGGAGAAATTTCCAGGTATAAAAGAACATTTCTACCAAGTTATAGCTACTTCATTTACTTAATTATTGTAAACATAACCTTAAAAACATATAGTAAATTATTCATTTTAGTATAAAATTTCTAATTTAATACAAAATTCCATATATGCATCTTCTCACCTAATTCATGTGGAGACATACATTTAATAGCAGAAGAATAAAGCTTACTGTTGTTTTGATTAGGTTCAATTTTTGTTCTAATCTACATTTACAGCAAAATTATTTAAATAAATGTTAGTGTTTATGCAATCTCTACTTATGTATCTATCCTTGATCTATCAATCTTCTATCTCTCTGTTGAACCACTCACTGTTTTCAGATTATTTTTTAAAATAAGGAGAGGCATCAATGTATCACATTCCTTACTTTTTTAGTTGCAAATCTCTCAACAAAATATTTCATCCATTATCAGTGTTGAAAGGTTTTGTTTGCTTGTTTGTTTGTTTGTTTAAGATATTTGCCTTTATTCTATTTTATTTCAATTTGAAATTGTGGCCAGATTGGAAACTCACTTATTTTTTATTGTACTAAATCTCAAGATAAACTTCTCAGGAAAGTGATAGCTCAACCTAGCAAAATGTTGTCTTAAAGCACATTTCTATTTATGTTGCAAATGTTTTGTTGTTGCTGTTGTTGTTGGTCTTTCTTGGAATCTTTCTTTATAACCAAAGACATGTGCATAAGATACAAGTCTTGTTGAGAATGAAGTCAAACAGTAATCTCTACAGAATTCAAAATATTTTTTTCAAAAGATGATAAAAATCTGCAGGGAGAAATATTAGTTAGAGATTGATAAACCTATTTTGGGCTACCTCTTAATTTTAATTACTGTTCAATCTAGAATCAAGCTATACAGATTTAGACTTTGTTGCTCTGTAACTATATGGATTAGGAAGTCCTCACTTAATGTTATTGATAGGCTCTTGGAACTGCAGCAAAACAACATGTAATAAAACCAATTTTACCAGAAGCTAATTGATTTAAATAAGAGTTAAGTTCCTACGATATCTCATCAATGTTATAACAGAATGATGTCGAACAAAACTGTGTTATTTGAGGACCTGCTGTATATCTTTAAACGTAGTCTACATTATCTTAAAAATATATATGCATATATATTACATATATCCTCTTTAGGATATATATGTATAAAACAGGATTATACATCCTGTGCATATATATTTGTATGTATATATACATATGTATCTATGTACACACACATACATATGCACATATACACACCTTTTGGTAGAGTGCCACAGAATGGATAAAACGGTGCTATAATTACATATTACATTAAAAGTTTCTTCAGAAAATTAGTTCATTCGGAAATGCAAAAGTTAATAGGCTTCTGTTAAAAATTTTAGACATGAAAGGATATTTTGTTTAGCAAAATAGCTAACAAATTTGTAAACAAAGATTCTATTTTCACACCAATTCCTTCGCTGATAGAGAAAAAGAGCAGGGAAACCACCTACAATAACAAGAAACAACAACATTGATAAGCAAATCCCATTTAGCCTAGAGGCAGAATTGAAGAGAGAGAAATGCAGTGCTGCCAGAGACAGAGAACAGACTCCAAAAGTCTCTGTCGTTAATTTCTATGATTCTGTCAGCAGTAGTAACGGTATTGTTTGGCAGAACTATGCTTGAGGTGTAAGTGGATGCTCTACCATTTTGGTATTTTGTCTCCAGCTTCTGCAGTTGGACAAGATACAGCTAAACAAAGAAACAAGTATACTCCCTCTATATATCTGAAGATTCTTTAGCTTTCTACCACCTAAATGTCAAGTCCAATCTCCTTACAATGGCCTACAGAGCATTCACATTTTACCCTCTTTGACCTTCATCAAATGTCTTGGTCTCATGTCCCACCTCTTTTTTATGGGCTCTGTCTCTAGCCATTCTACATGTGCAATACACAGAGCAGGTGGTGCTGCTTCCAGTCTTACTGCCTTTGCACGGCAGTTTCCAAAACTTGGAACAATGTCTTCACAGGCTTTCACTCTGCATTTAAGACCTGATGCAACAATCTTTTCCCCTTGGATACTTGGTGAAGAAATCCTCCTCATTTCCCTAATTTCCCTTTCCCCATTTTGACTCAACATTTCCAAGGAGAAAGTAGAGTACACGTTTGGGGATCTAAAACCAAAATGTTTAAATTACGGATTTACTTCTTATTATAACAGTGACCAACATCAAATTATTGAACTATTTGGAGTTTCAGTTTATCTACAAATAAATCAGGCATGATAAAATCAAAATTATAGATTTTTCTTGAAGACTTAAGAAAATATGTAGGTAAAAGTCCCTGAAAGACACAATACATGCCCAAGAAAAGACGGTCTCTCTTCCTTCTCTCCTTTTTCCATGCCACTATGAGCTTTGCACAAAACCAAAGTAACTCTCCCTGTTTTCCATATACACACATACTGGTGTCCTTCTCATCAATAGCTTGATGAGACAGTCATGACTTATTCATCTTTGTACTCTCAAACATGGCTAAATACTTTAGGCCTTCAATAGTAATGACTAAATATATCATATAAACTAGCCTCATTTTCTGTTTCCTTTTCCCCCCATATGAATACATGCATTTAACATACAGTAATGAAACGACAGATATATTCAAACCATATTGTTATTTTAACTTAGTATTTACTGTCCACTTTGTTTCATAATCTTTTTTAAAATTTATTGGGGTGACAATTGTTAATGAAATTACATAATTTCAGGTGTACAATTCTGTATTACATCATCTATAAATCCCATTGTGTGTTCACCACCCAGAGTCAGTTCTCCTTCCATCACCATATATTTGATCCCCCTTACCCTTATCTCCCTTCCCCCAACATAATCTTCTTAACTGTTGCCTGGGATATGAGTACTTTTAATTTCATCACGCTGACTGATGGACCATCAAATTATAGTCTCTCAAATATTGGTGACTACCCAGGCTACTTTTTTTTTTAATTTTTCATTATTAAAATGACACTTTAACGACCATCTTTATGTATATATTTTTTTCTTTAAAATATAATTCCTAGAGTACATTATCAAAATGCACTGATAGGTCAAAGAAGGTTTGGACATTCCTTTGGCTCTGAAATGACTTGCCAAATTACTTTCAAAAAAATGTTCACAGGTTCACTCTATCACCAGTGAAGCATATGCATGCCAATTTTACCCAAATCTAGTGAAACTGACATTTATTCTTTCAGTAGACACTAGCTGTTTTAGCTGCCCTCCACTTCTCTCATTTCTATGGGAACTCCTCCTACACCCACTTCAACCATGTGGCTCTAACTGGAAGTTATTTGTTTACTCTAACCCTGTCTTACGAGGTAGAGTCGATGGCTCTATTTATAAGCAACTGGGGCAATATTTCTCATTGAGAATTTTCATGTTGGTAAAAAAAAATATATAGGGAGTCAATCTCTTTCTGAGGCTAGGAAGCAGAGGTTATAAAGTTGAAGTCTTTGTATTTCTGTCATCATGCTTGAAACTTAATGTGGTTGGCTCCTTCCCATGATCATTCCCCATCATTTTTTTTAGTTCTTTTCTAAATGTCATCTCTTTTCTTAATATAACACATATGAAATTACTCATTGCTAAGTTGTGTATTTTCTCCCTCTGTACTTCCATATTTCCCCACCGCTCTGTAATAGAAGCTAAGCTTCATGAGAGTCAATCTTTTATTCATTAGTGCATCCCTAGTAATTGGAAAAGTATCTTGTGTAGAGTAGGTACTCAAGAACTATTCGCTGAATAAATATCGAATTAGTATGTGAAATATCAAGTATTCTGTCAATAAGTTTGAACTGAAGTTGATTTACAAAAAAATTCTGATTGATACAGACCTAAATTTTAGTCTTGATCAACAACTATACCTGCTTCAGTTTCCTTAGTTGTTCATGGCTTAAAACATAAAATTCAGGGCATGCAAGAATATAACTTCTCAGTTTGGGGAATATAATCAATAGTGTTGTAGATCTTGTACGGTGTCCGATGGGCACTTATCTTATTAGGGAGACCACTTTATGGACAGTATAGATGCCGGACCACTGTGGTGTACACCTGAAGCAGAAGCTGAATACAAAATGTTAACTATAATTATATATATATACATATATACATATATGTATATATACATATGCATGTATATACATATATATGTGTATATATATGTATATATATGTATATATAGTCACAGGATTTGGAGTACAGCATAGGGAGTAGTCAATGGAATTGTAACAGCTCTATACAATATCAGAAGGTTAGTAGAATGGGGAAGAAGGATTATCACTTTGTGAAGGGTGTGAATCTCTATGACATTGTTTTGTAGACTAAAACTAATAAAAAATATAACTTCTGATGATGAGGAATTTCTGGAAACTTCTATAAAAATAACAAACTCTCTGGTAATCAAGGACTCTCATCAGGTTCCATCAGCCATTTGTCATGCCATTAATTCTCTGCCCGATCTCACATGGAGGAACGGAATTTTATAACAAGAGCTCATTGCAGAAATTAAAACTCAAACTGGCTCTCCCCTGTTCATTTGCCAAACGACATAGGTTTCTGGTGACATTCAGCTAATGAATTTTCTTCATGATTAACTACCCATTATAGGTGGCCATTATAATGGAAACATATTCAGCCCACAGTGCACCCTTATAAGCAAGGTAGTTGTGTAAAGGGTCATTAATATAAATGAGCTGGGACAGCCTTCTTTTATGAAGTCAGAGAAAAATGGAGCTTGAAAATATTGCTCACAATCAAACAAATTGCTGAAACAAAAACTATGCTCTGCTGGACTGTAACATCTATGTTTTTTTTTTATTAGGATAAAAGGCAAAAGTGATGCAAAATTTGATAGTGTATGCAATATAGGCATTCCTTATTTTTCTTTTTTTTCATTCTTCCAGATGCACTGGAGGGAAAGCAGAAAGAAAGGGGGGGTCAAAGCAACTGCTCAATTATTTTTCTTTAAAAGTTAAATCCTTTTGTGTTTGCTTAACTTGTCAGTAGAGTTTACACTGTGGAAAGCCTTTCACCATTGCTTAATCTGTAGTGACATCTGGTGGCCCAGATTACTCAAGTAGTTGGAGAAACCACTCACACCATCATTATGCATCTTTTGACACTCCTTAGTGGATAGCCATCCTTATGTGTCTCCATTAAGAATGAATTAAGCCTTTCATGGATTCTAAAGCCAAGCGTGCACATGTGATATGGGAGAAAATGGAGGGACAGCAAAACTAAACTTACAAAAACTGGGATTAAAGTGAAACCTAACTTTGTGATTCTTTCCCATTTTTCAAAATGTTTTGTTTTTATACATTACTTTGAACTAAATTATTAAATTGAAAAAATATTTATTGAATGTCTAATCGACAAACAGTATGGACACATTCCTTCTTTGAATTAAAATTAATTTATTCAAAAATACTTTATTATTTACTATTGACCACATCATTACAAAAATTTACCTATAAATAGATTTGATCATCCTGATTTTATCAGTGGACTGCTCAATATGTGATCTTAATAGTGACTTCCAGATTTCCTAGTCAATAGTTTTGCCAGTAAATAGTTTAAGGTTCTCAAGCACGTTTTTCCATTTTTGCAACCCGTGGTGTATCAAGCATATATCTGGGCATTTAACAATGATCCAGGAATATCTGACAATCGAATGCCTGCTGATTACTGACATATTTTACATTTCTCCTATGTTAGTTGATAACTAATAATGAAGTTATATATTTTCCCACTACTTTTATTTCCAGTAAATTGGAATTCTTTTCATCTAGTTACACAAATCAAGAACCTAGGAGACATCCTGATTCCTGTTCTTCCTATACCATGAAATCCAGTGCATCACCAATTTCATGTTACTTCCTGAACAGATTGCAAACCTGTTAAAATCTCTCCACTCATCATAAACTTATGCCAATTCCTGTCACCTCTCAATAAGACTACCAACAGGATTGACTGATCTTGCATTTACTTTATCCTTTCCCCAATCTCCTCCTTTACCCAATCCCCAGAAGCATCTTTTCTAAACAAAATCTTGGTAAGTCATCTTAAAATCCTCCACTGTCTTCTCATTGCTTTAATGAAAAGATAATAGTCCTTAACCATGCACAGTCTTCCTGAGTCTTATACCTTAACTCCAAGAGGGCCTTCTTTGAACACCTTATTTAACTTATTACTAAATTATTTAATCTACGCTCTTTCAGGTCCCACAAACTTTGTAAATGCTGTTTCCTCTTCTGGAAGTACCTTCCTCATCCCTCTTTACCCGGGAAACTTCTATTCATTTACTCCTTGTCTTACAGTGGGGTTATGTCCCGATAAACCCATTGTAACTTGAAAATACCAAGTCAAAATGAAATTCATACACATAACCTACCTTAAACATGTTCAGAACATTTACATTAGCTTACAGTTGGGCAAAATCATCTCACTGCTGCTGCCAAGCAACATGAGAGAGTATCAGGGTGCATATTGCTAGCCTGTAGTAACATCAAAATTCAAAATTTTAAGTATGGTCCTACTGAATATATATCACCTTCATGACATCATAAAGTTGAAAAATTGTAAGTCAAACCATCATTAAGTTGGGGACCATCTGTTTACATTTAGAAATTATTTCTTCATAAATACATAGCTGATGTTTCTGTGCACATTAACCCCTCAATATACCAGCATGTATCTTTGTTTTCATACTTATCACAACCATAATTTCATATTTCTTTGATAATTTAATATCTGCCTCCCCTCCTGCTTCTGCTTCTGTTAATCATTATATCCTTAGCACCTAGACCAAGATGTGGTATATGCATTACAATTAGTAGTTCATTCAATTAATGGAATCTAAAAGACACCTCTCTCTCCCTCTCTCTCTCTCTCTCTCTCACTCATGTGCGATTTCTATATGTAGTTGTTACAATTTCATATACATATACACACATACATATATATGTATGTGTATGTAACAGAATGTATGTTGGGTTGCAACACACTGCATTCGTATCTTGGCACTGTTGTTTTCTAGTTCTATATAACTGGAAATACTTCAGTCAGCCTTTACTGTGTCATCTGAAAATGGGTTTTATAATGTTTACCTCAAAGGGCTATTGTGAGATAAAATTAAACAATAGATTAATGGATGTGAAGTCCTTACTTAGCACAATGTCAGTCACATAATAAACGATAGTTATTATTATTATTATTATCATTATTACTATTATTATTATTATTATTATTATTCCACATCTAAAGCAAATGCCTCAGGCTATAGAAGAGTATATGCCAGTCTCAATTGCCTTTGATTTTCTAGGAGATTGTAAGCAGGGCCCTAACTGAGCATATGAGCATATCTGCAAAACTCTACATTACACACAATTTCATCTGAGGAGATGGGAAGGATGGAAGAAAGATGGTGTTAAAAATGGTGACCAGGAATTTTACCTGAGAAGTAGTGTGTAAGAAGAGGGAGGTGCAATAAGCAGGTGAATCATCATTTAATACACACACTCAGGCACAAAGACACACTTGTGTTTGTGTGTGTGTGTGTGTGTGTGTGTGTGTATGTTTGCCTCTGTATGTATGTGTTCATTTTTAATAAACACGAAGGCTTTAAGAGATATCCTCTGGAAAAAGTATTTGCTAAGAAAGAACAGATGGTGTGCTTGTGAGGCAAGAAGCCTTCAGGATACTGAAGACCACTGTAAGAAAAATATTCTGGAGAGACCCACTAAGAAAGTGGTAAGAGAAGTTCCCAAACCAGGGGTAGATGATAAGGGAGCAAGCTACACGCTTCGTGTGTAAGGGTGGAGACCTGGGTCAAGAAAATCTCTACCTGTTTTCTAATGATTCCTTATTTGTACATAGACATATGTAGACAAAAGAACTACCTATTCACTTCTGGGAATTTATCTTAAGGAAATGAAAACACTAACTTGAAAAGATATGTGCACTCCCATGTTCATTGCAGCATTATTTACAATAGCCAGGGCATGGAAACAAAATAAGGGCCCATCAATGAACGGATGGAGAAAATATTACCATAGTTTGCAGTGTATAATGTGCTCTCTTGCATCATGTGCACCCATGTTGTTGTCCCAAACTTTCAGGTAAAAAATCTTTCATTTGAACTTTTTTTTTCCAACATTTTATTTGTTTATATTTAGGTACCTGTTTTTTTGTATTATAATAAAAATGTCAGCATTTACTTTTTAAGATATTATGGTACAAGTAATTTTATTTAACAAATAATTACAAAACACAAGAACGGATACAACGTACAAGAAATTTTATGTACCGGTAACAAATCGATGATGTTTACCCATCATAGAAGACCAAGAACCCTTTGTTGTTGCAAGTTCATGGTAAATTCAACAAAACTGATTATCTTATTCCAGGATATTATTTTACATATGGATATCGGTATTGATTTCTAGATTTACACTTTTAACTCACAAGCATGAATAAAAGTTAAAAACATTTATATAGATACAGAATTAGTACTACCCTTGTATAATGTGCATCCTTACTTTTCCCTCACAAATTTGGGCAAAAAAGTGTGTGTTATACATGGCAAAATAAGGTTTATGTATTATATATAACATTTAGATAATAAATATTATATTATAAATTATAAATTATATTATAGTGCTATAAAAAAGAAGGAAATCCTGTCATTTATGACAGCATGGATGAAACTCAAAAGCATTATGCTAAGTGAAATACGTCAGACAGAGAAAGGAAAATCCTGTATGATCTCACTTATATGTGAAACCAAAAAAACAACAACAAAAAACCTCAGAAATACAGAGTATAGATTGGTGGTTACCAGAGGCTGGATTTGGGAGTGGGCAAAATGTGTGAAGGTCAAAAGGTACAAACTTCCAGTTAAAAAATAAGTACGTTGTGGGGATAAAAATGCACAACACAATGACTATAGCTAATAATGCTGCATTGTATATTTGAAAGTTGCTAAGAGAGTAGATTTTAAAAGTTCTCATCACCAGAAAAATAAATTTGTAACTCTGTGTGGTGATGGATGTTAACTAAACTTATTGTGGTAATCATTTTGTAATATATCTACGTATATACATCAAATCATTATGCTGTATATCTGAAGCTAATAGTATATGTCAACTATATCTCAATTTTTAAAAAACACTACCTTATGCATAATTTATATTTCTAGTTTTCCTTTGAGATTGTTTTTCTTGTCTTCAGCACTGTCTGATAAAGAACATAGTTTAAAGGAATACATAATTGGATTATTTAGAAATGCATGGCAAAGATATGAAAAGGCAAGATCTAGGATACATCTTTTTTCAAAAAATGCTTAGTATAAGAACTATAACCATTTCTGATAAATATATTTATGTTTGTCCCTACATACCTCTTTCCACCTTCCATTTCTGAAGGACTATTCCTGGTCTGCGTGAAAAGCATATTGTGAAAGCAGAAGTAGAGAAAACCTGGGCAAGCCCCAAAGATACACCAGAGGAGAGAGGACACAGCACAGTTACTTGACAATTAACAAATAGCTGTGGTTTTTACTTAATAGGGCACAACAAAAACACATGTTCTAATTCTAACCTTTACCAAGTGAAATAGATTCTCTAG